>NC_064628.1:856711702-857014733 GCF_023864275.1 Schistocerca cancellata
GTCTCGTGTTCTTGACGTTTCTTCGGCGGGGTCTCTCACATGGAAAAATCTAATTCCATGTTTATCCAGCGAAGAAAATTGTTCGACTTTTTGTAGCAAATATGGAGTACCACTGGACGAGAAAAGAAGGGAGTAAGTAGACTGTGGTGGTTCGAAGTGTGTAAAACTTCGTAAGCACAGTTTCGATGCTGAAATACCGTTTACAGTTTCACTGCGGACAGTGCGGAAAACGAACGAGTATCAGGAAGAATACATTTGTTCGACTCTTCCAAATTATCCATCCAGACCACCATAATGGACTTTCACGTGATTACAACACCGACGATGAGTAAGGTAAGTCATCTCCTTTGCAATTACAAGTATTTTTGTAACGCTCTTCTTTTGTCGTTGCTGTAGCGACCACCGTAAACATACCCATAACGCCCGCCATTAGAGACGCATGATTGATTTAAGATCGCAAGTTCGATATGTATCGTTTAGACCCCGCGACTTCGATATTCATTCACTCTTGGAAATTACCGATCATTAATGAGAATTCATTCAGAAGTTACTTTCTACTAAATAGGCCGAAAAGTTTAAAAAATGATTGTAATCAGAATTTTTAGTGTGAACATTTCGATACGAACCACAAAGATATTAATAGCGACAGCTGTATGTTTACTTTAAAGTTCAGTACGAAGCAGATAATAAAATCTCTGGTAATATTTTACGTTAGCTAGCCAGAACTTTTCTTGACAACTAATTAAATCATATTTCTGGTCCTTGTATGTTAGATAAGACTAGGAAGTTTAACATCATAAAATTATTTAACTGAAACGTAATGCAGGCCATCTTAAATAATCGACGCAGTCCGTCGTATGGCGTGTGAATAAACGGTGCATTGATTGCTTAGCACACGCACTCCATATTAAGAATATTAAAACAATACACAATTGAGCGGTGTGCGGCTCGTGTTCGTGCCGTTTATTACTTGACATCTTGCCTTTGCGGTACTGCCGTCCCGTTTCTTGTTCCATTTACTGGTGTCACTAAGTTGCTGGCTTGCCTGCTCTTGAGTGGCAGCAGCAGCGCTTATCGATAAGAGCACTGTCGTTCTACCTTTGGAGCGACTGCTAGTATTTCTGGGTCATCGTTTATGGGGAGTTGAGTTGGGACGGAGCAGCAGTGAGGTCGAGACAGCCATGTCTCGCTCGACCATTGCTGACACACATGAATTGAGTGCGGACGACCTTGGTTGGTCGTTCGGTCGGTTGTCTCATTGGTCGACGTCTATTTGGTCGCCTACCGCTTCTGGGTTCTCTCAGTCACTGGTTGTAGTATTGTTCGAGTTGTTTGTGGAAGTTTTTCGTGGAACCGTGTGTGGCTTGTGTTGCTTTGACTGAGCAGTTATTTTAATGCTGTCTGCATGCTGCAGGCAGTCAGACGGTTGGGACGGAGGAGCGAGGAAGTCCCGCGGCGCAAGGGCAGGCTGGTACAGCTGACGGCGTGCATGCACTGTCGGACCGTGAGGTGCTAGCTGCGTGCGGTTCTAGGCGCTGCAGTCCGGAACCGCAGGACTGCTACAGTCGCAGGTTCGAATCCTGCCTCGGGCATGGATGTGTGTGATGTCCTTAGGTTAGTTAGGTTTAAGTAGTTCTAAGTTCTAGGGGACTGATGACCTAAGATGTTACGTCCCATAGTGCTCAGAGCCATTTGAACCATTTGATTTTGCTAGCTGCGAGAGCGACAATTTTCATTGGACACTGTACCTGGACGCTGATGTTGAGTGATCAGTTAACCTGTAATGGAACCTCAGCTATTGTGACATCTCTTCGTTCATTTTTGGGTTGTTGCTCCCTGGACCATTTGGGCTAGCAGCAATGTACGATGTGTTGGAGTCAGCGAAATCTTGCAGCCGTCTTCGTATATTGTGATTAATTATTAGATTGACTGTTACTTGCCAGTGAAGTGCACTAGCGGTATTTTCTGCCCTGTGGCCATTAACGCCCCAGTTACCTGCCCTGGTAGCTTGCATAGTTTTCCGGCAGTGTGCCTTTTCTCTTCGTGTTGATGCTGTCCAGCAGGCATGTAGTTCGACAGCCTTTTAAGGTGTTTGGTTCATAGTTTGTTCACTTGGCTGTTTTTAGACGCCAATTTCTGAAGTTGTAGTGCTGTTCATATCCTAGTCCTCAGCCGATATTTTCCATCGTTCTGCTGTTGGTCGGACGGAAGAGAATTGTTTAACTTGTTGGTTGGCCCTTGGGCCATCTCTAGTTTGGAAGGCCATCCGATTATTTAACTTCAACTCTTGGCTGTCTCTCTCATCTCATCTTACGTTTGAGCTACCTTCTCAGGCTGACACTTGGAACACTTCTGAGCACCACTTGATCTGTTTGTTTTAGATTGTGATTTTCATTTTAGTCTGAAGTATTGAAGGAGGCCTTTGCCCATGTATTAATTCAGTTTTTTTTAATTTTACGTAAAGGCCTTCAGCCGCGTTAAATTAAAATTTGGAATATTGATTTTATTTTTAAAAAAAATTGTTTTTCTTGAAAATTTGTTCTATCTGATATTGTTTGCAATCCACGCCCTAAGCCGTTAGTCGTTCAAAGTGTTATGTTTGGCCTTCAGCCGAGGATTTACGTGAACCCCTTTTATAAGGCCTTCAGCTGTGTGTATTCTTCAAAGGAAAAATTTTTTATAAGAAGGAATGGTTTTATTTTAAATTGTTTGTCTGATTTTTTTTGCAGGCCTTCAGCAGTTGTTTCAAATTTCTTTGTGGCCTTCAGGCGTGCAATAAGTTAATATTTCTTTAATTAGGCTTTTGGACATTCTGTTGTAACATTAAAAAGAATATTCTTGGTTAGAAAAAAATGTTTATTGATGTGTTTTAATTATAGTTGTCCTTAAGATGTGCAGTGTAGGCCTTCAGCCGCTAATTGTTTTCAATTGCATGTTTGTTTTAAATTTTACCTTCTATTTTTAATTGCTTTTGATTTCTAAGCCAGGCCTTGAGCCATTCTTGTTTTTGGTGTGGTGTTGGGCCTTCAGCCCAGAAAGCATCTCAAGTTTTCTTTAACTAGGCCTTCAGCCGTATTGTCTAATTGTGATCTTTTAAAACAATGTGTAAACAAGTGGTTCTTAGAAAAATAAAGTTGTGTGTTTGATTGTGCAACTCACAGTAACTGTTTACAGCCCCATCCACAATCATAACCTTATCCTGTGCGCTCTCTTAGTACCTACCAACCAGGTTTCAATAACAATGAACTATGTTGCTTGGGGCCAGGCTGTGTATCTTGCTAATGCCTAAAAATGATCAGAAATATTTACAAAATAGCACTGTCGTTACAAAGTAAAACAATAGCAGGATTTTTTTGGTCGCAGTGACGCATCCAGATCTCTGCACCCGGCGGCATACTACAAAAAGAACCACGAAAACCCCAAGAAATAAATTACAAGACTTACTGCGAAGTAGGACAAGACGGAACCGGTTTCAGTATGTCTCCGGATACTTTTAATCAGATAGCGTGTGAAATCCCATTAGGAGATATGTGCGCGTCGGCGACATTTCGGCGGTCATGAATGATAACGGCTCGTCAACGATTTCGATGTCACGCCACAACAAGTGGCCACCGACATCAGCATGAAAAAGGGTGCTCGACGTTCCTTGAGAGATGCACCTCTATATATTGTCCACAAAAAAGGGTTACAGAAGAGGAAGTACAATTTATTACACGCACAAAGGAAGAGACATCGATATTGCATATCGGTTCATACTTCTGCAACAAGTAAGTCTGACATTACTTACGTTTTCAACTTACTCGTATTATTAAATTTCAAATCGCCTATCAGCAGGCCTTCGTATATACCCATCATCCTACCTGCAGAACAGTAGTAATATAAGGCAGCACAGTACTGCAAAAAGCAAGGAGTGCTTCCAGCTGGGAAACATCTGAACACACAAGCAGGCGGACACCAATCCTATAGGTATACCAATGCATGACATGCAATTGATACATGAGCGGTTTCTGATATCCGTCAATTCCGTCCCTGAAATATCAAAATCAGCATCTTATTTTATTACTAAATTTAAAATGTCACGCTTTTTTATTTTAAGTTATTTCACGTGATACACTTCCATATTACCGTGTACACTAACATTTACAAATAAAATGCAACACTTAGCATAACAACAAACAAATGAATAATACTGAGTCCACATACAGCTTAAGGCTACATAACATAAACATTAAATTTATAGAGCAAAATATTATACGACCAAAACCAGAGTTCGATCAGATTAACATATAATGAAGAGATCACATATATTGCCTCGGAGAAATTTCATATTACCAACAAAGCACAAAAATAAAAACGGCTTTAGAGAACATAAAGCAGCTGACAGGAACCTTGTGCGTGTTGTTATTATAATGCGATTACAGGCAAATTTCTACGCACTCATCTCACATGTCACAACATGAAACTGCGTGTTTTCAAAGTGATGAAAGTTGTGCTCTTGTTATTCGAAGTAGTCAGTTGACATACTGAAATTGGTTCAGGGGGCTAGGGACATATGTTTTGCGACATATTTTCATACTTGTGGCTAAATTGTATAGAGTGTGTCTACAAATCTAAACTAGCAGCATCCAGGGTGTTTTTTTTATTATTTTTCTTTTACCTGTGGCTACGATCTTTATACGTCAGTTCCACGATGCGCTGTAGTTTGGAGGTAAGCGGCTCCCTACAGCTAACAGAGTTAAGTTAGCTGAAAGGAAACCAAGGATACAGAATAAGACAGAACCTGCTTCAGATTGAGCATACCCTTAGCCGTATGTGATTTTGTTAGAGTGCCATTTTGTGCTGCTGCAGATTTTAGTGTACTGTACAGTCCTTAGTTTCCCCTTCAGCCAAATTAGCTAGTCAAGAAAAGTGTATTATTTATTTACATATTTTGTCTATGATGTGTGTACTAAAATGTTATTTTTTATTTTTGTTTTTTTTTCGTGTAAAAAAATATTAAATTATGGAATGTAAAAATAACTCAGCACTAATAGGGACTAAACACAGCAGTTCTAAGGTATGAAAGAATGATGATTTTTCAGTGTATGACAGACGTTACTTATGCAACATTCTTTCAGCAGTGCTAGTTGTGCAAGGTTCGCAGGAGAGCTTCTGCAAAGTTTGGAAGGTAGGAGACCAGGTACTGGCAGAAGTAAAGCTGTGAGTACCGTGTGTGAGTCGTGCTTCGGTAGCTCAGATGGCAGAGCACTTGCCCGCGAAAGTCAAAGGTCCCGAGTTCGAGTCTCGGCCGGTCACAGAGTTTTAATCTGCCTGGAAGTTTCTTATAATTTTGTTATGTGAAGTCGCAAGTATTCGTCTCCGAATAACTGCTGCTACTTACATCCTTGTGAATCTTCTTAAATCTTCTTACTGTATTCTTCTCTTGGTCTTCCTCTACAACTTTTACCTCCCACACGTCCCTCCAATACTAAATTGGTGATCCCTTGATGTCTCATAATGTGTCCTAGCAGCTAATCTTTTCTTCTAATCACGTTCCGTCATATATTTTTTTCTCTCTATTTCGATTCAGCACTTCTTCATTGGCTACGTGATCTGATCATCTGTCCTTCATCATTCTTCTGTAACACCACCTTTCAAAACCTTCTGTCCTGATCTAAACTGCTTATTGTCCACGTTTCACTTCCATTCATAGCTGCATTCCACACAAATACTTCCAGAAAAGACTTCCTAACACTTGAACGCATATTCGACGTTAAAAATGTCTCTTCTTCAGAAAGCTTGCCGTTGACAGTCTAGATTTTTTAACCCCTACTTCTGCCATCATCCGTCATTTTGCTGCCATATAACGAAACCCATATATAAGTGTCTCGTTTCCTAATCTAATTCCCCGAGTATCACCTGATTTAATTCGACTGTATTCCATTATCCTTGCCATGCTTTTGTTGATACTAATCCTATATACTCCTCGTCAATTCTTTTCAACTCCGCTCGCAAATTCTTTGCTGTCTCTAATAGAATTACAATATCATCGGCACACTTCAAAGTTGTTATTTCTACTTCCTGAAATTTAATTCCTACAGCAAATTTTTCGTTGGTTTACTTTACTGATTGCTCATTGTACAGACTGAATAACATCGGCGATGGGCTACAGCCCTGTCTCGCTTCCTTCTCAACCATTACTTCCTTTTCATGCACCTCGTCTATTATAACTGCCGTATGCCGGCCGGGGTGGCCAAGCGGTTCTAGGCGCTACAGTCAGGAACTGCGCGACTGCTACGGTCCCAGGTTCGAATCCTGCTTCGGGCATGGATGTGTGTGATGTCCTTAGGTTAGTTATGTGAAAGTACTTCTAAGTTCTAGGGGACTGATGACCTCAGATGTTAAGTCCCATAGTGTTCAGATCCATTTCAACTGCCGTCTAGTTTCTGTACAAGTTGTAAACAGCCTTTAACTTCCTGTATTTTACCCCTGCTACCTTCAGAAATTTAGAGCATTGTCAAAAGGTTTATTCAAATCTACAAATGCTACAAATGTAGTACACCTTTCGTTAAGCTGTCTTCTAAGTAGTACAGTTAATATTGCCTCGTGTATTCGTATAAGATAGAGAGAGAGAGTTCGAAGGCTAACTAATGTTAAAGACACTCAGTGGAGAGTTACATGAAACTTAGTTTTATGAGGCTTTTAAAGTAGATTTATCTAGAAAACATTATTAAAAACTTTTGCTAAGTGACTGCATAAACGTCACAAAGTAAGTGACCAACGGATGTTAGTCATTCATTGCCATTATTAATATAAAGGCGATGAATTTGCGAAACGACTAGTTATCGACGCCCTCAGTCCTCACTGAGAAGAGAGTCAGTTTCGTTAAAAAATGTATCAAATCTTTGTTCCGAATGGTGAACTTCTAAAATCAAACTTAAGGTCGCTCAGCTTGGAGTGAGGGATATATGGTGTTTCAGATATTAGCTAAATGCACCATCCTTAGTTCCTGCTTGACCAACACACCAGGCAGGCACTAAAGTGTATTATTTAATTACGTGCTATACGTATAACGTTTGTACTAAAATGTTGTTTTCTTTGTTCGTTTCATGTCGCACAGGTAAGACACTGACAAAGCGAACCAATGGTGTTCAACCAACGCAATAATTTCCAGTGCTTGTGTCTAAACAGAAGGGAAGTAAAAGCTTATGATGGTGAGAACAATGGGCCATCATTACCAGATCGTCTCTCCACATTCTTATAAAATGTATGTATAAACTGATTTGTGTGTGATGTATTACCTCACAGGAGGTCTTGAACTTGTAAAAATCACTGTGTATTATATCAACATCACATTATAAAATGATGGATTGAGATCCGTAAACCAGTTCATTTTAGGGTAAGAGGGGCGCATATCAGCCAAACAGCTTGTTCAACATGTCGCTCAGTATAGAGAAAGACAACGGCCAATAACAATCATTTTGAGCACCTCTGTGCCAAGTGTCATCACAGCCTTAACTTTGTTGTGTGTTGCTTACTTTCTGATCAGGCAGAGAGCTAATTCCAAAAGGGAACCAAGGGTAGTCCAAGTCCCAGTGCATTGGATACCGAGGGCGTGAGGTGAGTAGGTAAGGGGCTGATCGGGCAATGGTTGTCCAGTACGGAATTTTTACGTTTTGTTTCATGTCATGTGTTGTAAGAGCACTAGGTCACATTTAAGTTTTCTAGTAGTAAGGAAATATGAAATAGGTGCTGACCCAGACAAGTTAACAGCTAGTTAAGGTTCGACCCAGGGACTGGGTCTTACCAAACAGGGAAATAATGTAGCGGCACCACAGTTTAAGATAGCAAAGTTAGATTCAGTGCAACATTTCTGAGCAGAAGCTACAGCCAGGTGCGGGCCAGATTGCAGTAAGTTACACTGAACAGCGGTTGCAAAGTAAGGAGTCGTCGAACTGCTGAAAAGAGTAAATGCAGCGGTTTGCATGGCATAACTACAGGTAAAAGGGACCCACTGGCGCAACCCAGCTGTGGTGCATATGTGACTTGGAGCGGCACATTAGCAAAACAGAGGTGCACAGCCACATACAAATGGGTGTCGTTTTCCAACGAGATTCATTCAAGTGTGGCAGCTCTCCTGGATGGCGAGGCATGTCTCACCACCGGTTACACACAGCAACAGATGGAGTGCCAGTGTCCCAGTCCACGGCAGATCATTATTTCGACCCTCTGAGGCAGACGTGGCGTCCACAGCCAGCCAGTGGTGCGCCACTCTTTGGCTCGGTACCGCAGGCAGTCGTCTGGGCCAGCAACGAATTCCAGAGATATCCCGAGATGAGGGTCACAGATTCGGACGCCGGATCGTGGGCGCTTGCCGCCGTGATCTCAGCTATGCCAGTAACGAAGAAGCAACATCAGGAATGGCCTACGGCTCCCGGCAGAGCAGCACGGAGACATTGAGGATGGTGGGCGCTGAGTCAGCTGCTGGTGCACCCATCCTGACATCATCAGAACTCAGTGGGCCAGTCAAGGCCAGCACGACACAGCATTGTATTGCACAGGCTGCTGGGGTGCTTCCTCAGCATTGAGGGGCCCAGTGACACAGACGGAGGTGAACGAGGACACTGTAGTATGAAACAGTAAATCATTTGGGAAAGTTCTCACCGAATTTTAATACGGCACCTCCTGGCACCCACCCACTACATTTGATGTCTCCCTGCTACATTTGGTCATCCTGATACATTCTGTAGCAGAAGTCGCCATTGCACTACACTTTTATAAATGTGTCGCAGATCTGTTCCCCTCTGTGTTCAAAAATGGTTCAAATTGCTCTGAGCACTATGCAACTTAACTTCTGAGGTCATCAGCCGCCTAGAACTTAGAACTAATTAAACCTAACTACCCTAAGGACATCACACACATCCATGCCCAAGGCAGGATTCGAACCAGAGACCGTAGCAGTCGCGCGGATCCAGACTGCAGCACCTAGAAATGCACGGCCACTCCGGCCGGCTCCCCTCTGTGTTTTATTGTTTACTTCTATGTAGTAGATGCTTGTTTCCTGTATGAACTGTCCCTGGGTTTCGTACTGTTTTTGTTGCTGATTCATACCCTGCATTGTAGAATCATCTTTTACTTCTTTAGGCAGTGCAGTATTTTCCTCAGGTTTTGTGCTGTTGCATTCTTCCAAGAACTACCCAGTTTCTATCAATAAATCCTGATAACTTGCAGTATAATGTCACTCCTATAACCGTCTGTGATCTTGCTTCTGTCTTATACCACATAGTTTTGAATTTTCTTTGAAAACGTTTTTCCTGATTTTTCGCAGGTCTGTGTCACATGTTCTCTTCTATGGTATTTACTGTCCACTTATTGGCAGAAATATCTTGCTCTTTCGTCGTCCCTCCCCCTCCTATTTGGTGATTTATGTTCCTTACATAGAACACACTTTATGGCATCGTTAGAGTGCTCATTGCTTTCTAATGACAGGAGACGCCTCTCCATAATTCGTTCTTAAAATTCTTCTTTGTTAGGAGGATTTGATATGTGTAACACTCATCTCTCTTCCCCGTGTGTTTTTACATCTGTATTTACATGGCACACACACTGCCACTTGTTTGTTTTTAATGCTGTATTTTCTGATCTGGCCTTTTTACTCGCAATGTCCACAAATTACTAATTGTTTATCACAAAGTTTTATGTTCTGCGAGATGACCAAGGTCTTGGTGTTCAAAACTCCTCCTCGCTACTAGAAAGTCTTTTACTGAAGCCGAATGAAATCCAAGACATACTTTTTGTCGCTTCACGGGTGCTGTTTTAACCTGAGGGCTCTCATTTCAGTAACTTGGTGGACCACTTTTCTTCCCACTGGTTCTGGCCTGAATCGGACTGTAAAGCCGTTTCCGAAGGTTTCCTTGGGCAGTTCATCTTCAGGGTTCCTGAAGCGTATTGTGTCTTTCGGTGTCTTTGCATTTGTGTCCACTGGGATGTGGTACACAATCATTAAAGGTCTCTTAATCTTAGGCTATTCACAAACCAGTTTCTCTTGCACCCTTTTATTGTTGATTATTTTTTTCATGACCCTTCATGTAGCAATTTCGAAGACGATTACATTATCGGTTTGCTTGACCTTCTTTATACAAATTTTCTCTTTGGTCTGGTTCATTAAGTACGTCAGCTTTTGTTGCACTGTCTTTGCCTCTTCATTTGTTCTTGACATTATGAGCAAAATATTTTGTTCAATTGCTTGCTCTGCTGTGATTTCAGCTGCAGGAGCTGTTTTGCTTGCATCTCTACTGGGCCGCTCGGTTACTACCACACATCTGCATGTTTTCTATAGTTTCGTGAATATTCTCTCGTTTTATTTTTGTAGTTGTTCCGAACTGCACTGCCAGTTAATAAAGCCTGCTTTATAGCGCATTGCGATATTTTTGCCAGTAATTCCACTTTTAGTTCGCTTGTTCTTGGGCTGTGTCATCTTTTGCCCAGAAAATTCATTTTCAATAAATACCATCATGTCTTCATACAGATGCTTCATATTGACTGGTTTTCTAACTGTAGCGTTTTTCCTTTCGGCGTTATTATTTGTTTTATCCTTGTCAACTGCCACCGTTTCTTTACGTGTAGTCGTGCTGACTACATCTGTTTGCCCATTTGATGTCGAGTGCAGTGCAAGGCCTCTCCACATTAAGAAAGTGGGGCTGGCCGCTGGAGTCTTAAGCGAAGCACACGTTCTGACTCGCCCGGAAAGTGTTCCATTAGGTTCAGGTATGGACTATGGACAGGCCAGTCCATTCCAGGAGTGTTATTGTCCACAAACGATTGCCTCATAGATGCTGCTTTGTGACAGGGTGCGTTGTCGTGCTAATCCAAACAAATAACGTCTCCTAAGTGACCCTGTACCATGCGCAGTACACGGTGCTGTTAAATGAGTTGATATGCTTCCGAATTTAGCGTTGTTTTCTTAAGGGGAGCCGGAGGTGCCTATGCTGCCCATGTTAGAATCACTAAGTTTGAGAAACATTTATGAATAAACTACCAAATAGAAAAATTTGAATTTTTTTTACACATAGAGTGGTTTAGTATTGCAGTTATGACAGAGAGATTTTGGAGTATCTTTTCTAGTTTCCTTCCAATTATTTCTTTTATTAATGACCCAAATTTTTTTTACAAATAATTGCTTTATAATTAAACTGAAATGAAACTACTGAACATATTGCCAAATGGCTGTGTTACACTGTAAGTTTGACCACTAGGAGAGCTGTATAAAAATTTCATCTCTCTAGCTTGAGTGGATTTTGAGAAAATGTTCCTTATATTCGAAAAATTCTAATTTACGGGAAATGGCTATCAAAGTTTCTCAATACGTTCCTGCACTATAGGATGGATTATCAGGGTCTCCTTCTTCATCCTCCAAAAGCTTCCTCTTCTGTCTTCTTTTCTGGCCTGTTGTTCCATCATACTTCATATGCCTTTCTCTTCTTTCTGCTCCTCTTATCCTTTCTCTGTCAATATTTCTTAGTGCTCGTACAGTGTTCATCCCAGCTGTAAATCCTAATGCCTTCAGAACTTCACACTTCACACTGTTCCCTTGGTTGTAGGTTGCTATTGCATCATAAATGCCAAAGTGCAGCGTTTTTATGCTTACAAACACCCTTTTAGGAATCACTTTCCAAATCAAATTGTTTACGCTCTCATTAGGATTCTGCGTCTTTCCGTGTAGACATTTGTGTAACAATTCTGGCTGTGCTAAGTCATGAAAAATATCATAACTGTCACTAACATATTCACGAAATCTGTCACTTCCACCAGTCAGCTTCTTGCTAGAAGATGTCACAGGGCTATGGCCGGGCATGTGTTGCTTAGAAGAAGAACGCACTGTTTCAGTAATTGTAGTATCGCAACTTGGTATTAGTGTTAATTTTCTTTTACCTACGTTCTTCCTCTTCTTATATACACGGTTACTAAAACGTGGCATCGTAACCAGAACAATGCTTTACATAGGAAGTATAATACTACCAACAACAGGCGCAACACTGAACTAATTCGAAACGGTAAAGAGCAAAGAGACGATGTTCCGCGCTCTTAAGGCTTCATTTGTCACAGAAAACAATGTAGCCAATCCTTGCACACTCGCTGTATGCGTAACATAAGGCGCTGTATGCGTAACAGGCCGAGAAAATCCCAAGCAGTTCGCCAGGAAGTGACGAGAGGGTGTTAGATGCATTCAGCGCCCGCCCATTTCCTCTGCAGGCGTGGGGGAAAATGGTAATAACTCCACTTCCAGGGCGAGTAGAACAATAATTCAAAGTTTACATTAAAGAGGAATGTTCCAATTAATTTTCGGTAGCAAAAAAAATCGTAATTTTTCGGATTTGACCACCTCCGGCTCCCCTTAAGCGCAGGAAAAGCAGTAGACAGTAATTACTAAAAACATTGCCATATCATAACACCAACTGCAGGGTACTTTACTGTTGACACTACACATGATCTTAGGTAACGTTCAGTAGGTTTTTGCCGAACGCAAACCCCTCCACTATATTGCCACAGGGGAACACGTGATTCATGACTCTAAACAGTTCGTCTCCAATCACCGACTGTCCAGCGGCGTCGCTCTATACGCGGCCTAGAGCATTGCTTAGCACTTACAAGGGGAGGCCACGACGTTTGGGACGCGGATTTACCGCAAACTTCGTACACTCGTAGTACTTTACGAGGACAACAAAATGTGTAAGCAGTAGCGCGTACTTCTCAAGCGTTATTGAGAAAATCGCAAGATAATTTCGGTCGTCAAACACACATCTGTGAGTGGCCATTTTTATTATGAAGGGGCGGCAACCGGGTGGTTAGCATTCAAGCTCTGTAATCACTGCATCGCTGGATCGAGTCCCGTTCGTCAGTTTCTTTATTTTCAACACAGTCATTTTCTTTACTATTTATATTACAATTGACATAATGGGAAGAATACGTGTAATCGGATGAACTTTTATTAAATTTACAATGTTATTTGGCAGTCTACAAATTTTTAATATCACAAATAATATAACACTCATAACTATCGTCTGGTAAACTACCAAACGCATAAAGTGAAACTGAAAATGTATGCTTGTCCGTGATTTGAGAAATCCCTTATACCTGGAAGGAGCCCGAAACGACTTGTTACCTCCAAGTTTTGACCGGCACAGGCGGCTTAATCGTCTCTTTCGACATCTCGAGTACAAGTTGCAGGATGGTATTTTTCGTACAAACATGTAAAGTTAAACGGCACCAGCTGCATTGAATAAATGCTATGTTTCCGCATACGCAAGGTCTTTTGAGGTTTTGCGTAGAAAAATAAACCTCTTTAACATTTTCAAAAACCTCTTTCAGCCGATAATTTTGAAGCAAACCGTGCATAACGCAGTATTTCCTCAAATATCGGCGCTGATAATTCGTCATGCAGTATCGAGTGTATTTTAATAGCGTCTTCAAGAGAAGCACTTTCTCATTCTCTTTCGGTGAAATACGAACAGTTTTGAAGACACGGACAAGCATACAATTTCAGTATCACTTTATGCGTTCCATCGTTTACTAGTCGATAGTTATGAATATTATATTATTTGTGATAATAAAAATTTGTAGACTGCCAGATAAGATTGTAAATTTAACAAAAGTTCATCAGTTTACACGTATTTTTCCCATTATCTCAACTGTAATATAAATAATTAAGAAAATGACTGTGTTGAAAATAAAAAAACAAAAAACTGACGAACGGGACTCGATCCATCGATGCAATGATTACGGGGCTTGAACGCTAACCACTTTTTTTTTTTCTAACCACTTTTTTTTATTTCACAGAAACAGTAACAAAAATGGCTATAATGAAATGACATAAATAAGGTGACAGATAATTGCAGTCATTAATTACAGCATTCGAAGAATGAGTCTTTAGCAGTAGCACAATTTAGCACATTCACTGTCATTTTCAACTGGTGGCGGTTCAGCACGCACATTGTCTTCTTCTGCAGCCGGTTCCTCATCATTATTTCCCAGACCCAAATTAATCATTCAGTAAATCCTTGACGAGTGTTCCTTCCAGGGTAAATTACATGGACAGAAGAGCAGTCGCGAACAGCGACATCGCAAAGTCCTTCCCTGCCTTGTTATTTTTGTCAGTTCCAGCCTTCTAAACGCATCCATAGGGAGTTCAAGATCTTCCTCTATATCAGACACCAGATGTTTGTGGTCATATTCTAGTATCTGCTGTACTATTGATTTATTTTTCATGGGTGACTTACAGGTGAGGTCACGGTCGGGAACGTGACCCAACCCATTCCTTCTCTACTAGGAATCCAGTTCCTAACCTATACCCATTCTGTTGAAGACAATTCGGAGCATGTTACCATATTTCTTATTGTGATTCTTATATTTAACTATTTTCTCGAATTCATTTGCCATATACATCTTGTATTCAATATGTTCATCGCTGCCAATATTGTTAAAAACATAACTTGTATATTTGCTCATTAACCAAATCACTGCGTTATTTTTTGCCTGAGGGTGGTCTAAAGAAAATGTTAGTCGGTACATTGTTTGCTGAAGTTCTTGTTATTTGAGCAATTTTCTCCCCAGTCCACCTCCAGTTGGTAATCCGATTTCCACATGTGTAACGATGATGCACACTATCAACGAGGTGGCGTTTTCTGCAGAGGTTAGTGTCACTTAACCGATGGCAAAGAGACGCTCATTAATGCTGATGATGTTATTGACTACCTTGTACCACGCTGTTCTCACATCAGAGAAAGAAAATCACTACTGATGTTTTTCCAGACCCCTTTCCATGCTATTCCAGCATATTTAGTTTCTATGTTATTTTTCCTTTCATGTTTCCATCTTCCAGCTAAAATCGCCTTTGCTGTAACGTTTTTGGAGTTTAAAAGCTTTTTGCTGAGATAACTTCGTTCAACGTAATACTCCCTAATGTGTTTTAGCTTAAAACTTATTTTTTGTATATTTATCGGCGGCTCTACACTTTCTGGCCTGACAATATCGTATAGTTTTGCTGTAAAGCACCCTGGATCATTACACATTATGCTCCATGTTCGTTTGACATACAGTGCCATCGCTTTAGACTTGATATCGGTTAGACCCATTCCTCCATTGCTTGGATCCAAAACTGCTGTCTTCACTGGCACTCGAAACAATTCCCCTTTCCACAATAACTTTGCTAAGGTGGACATGATCGTCTTCGCCACCATTGATGGAATGGGGAGAACCTGTGCTATGTAGTAGGCCTGGGATAAAATATGTGTTGATAAACAGTATTCTCTGGAACTGGTCTATGCTACGTTGACACTTTTCAGTCAAAGCTCCCTTGATTTTTCTTGCCACCTCCTGCCAATTTATTGCTATCATTTTTAAAAGGTGAGTTGTCAATGCCATTTCAAGAGCTTTGTGTTCATTAACATGGTTCGCCCACTCAATGGGCAAGTTAGCAAGCCGCTTTATATTTAGAAATTTACTTTTCTTTTTATTTACCCTCGCAACCGATGCGGAACAGTATTTTGCAAGTACCATCTCTAGTTGTGTCACATCTGTTTGGTCTCTGATGATTACGCCTACATCGTCGGCTACCGCCGCTTCGTGGTGAAAATGGCCACTCACAGGTATATATTGGAAGACCGAAATTATCTTGCGATTTTCTCAATAACGCTTGAGGAGTACTCGCTACTGCTTACACATTTTGTTGTCCTCGTGGAGTACTACGAGTGTACGAAGTTTACAGTAAATCCACGTTCCAAACGTTTTGGCCTCCCTTTGTTAGTACAGATTTGTGTGGCTTCGGAAAAGCAGCTCGACCACTACATTGCATTCTATTTTACACCCTACGGAGAGTAATTGTGCTAGTGGGACTGCTGGCAGCACTTTGGGACTGAAGGATGATTCTTTGCACTGATTTCATTCGGTTTTCTGACAACCACCCTCCGCAATGTTCTAAGGTACCTGCCCATCAGTGCGTGTGGTCTGATACGTATCGTCTGCCTACCATACGCTTTAACTCTAGCTGTGGCTTCGCGACTGCGTTTCACAGCCAGACAGCCAACAGTCGATCTCGCAGCTGTAGGAGGGTTGGCATGTCCCTGATGGATTTGTTAGTCAGGTGATATCCGACAGCTAGTCCACGTTCATAGTCACTGAGCTCTCGCGACGCACCCAGTTGCTGTTCATGCATCTCTACTACTTATACACTCCATTTATACTGGCGCGGCCCGCCTCTGGTGACATCTAGTAGTCAATTCCGCATTACGTAGGGGTGTCTGGATACTTTTCATCATGTAATGTATATCACGAGGCACCACGGTGACAGGATTCCGTCTGTATGTATGTCCTAAGGGTTACGTTTTGTCCCGAAAATTGTAGTTTAGGTAATATTTTGGATATCAAGCAGAAAAATAAAGCTTCTATATCATCTGAATAATAGCTGGACACATCTCTGGTTGGATGTCACACGGAAAAGTAAAGCTTCAATAGCAACTGAGTAACAGTGGGCAGCCGTCCGCTGTGGCCGAGTCGATTCTAGGCGCTTCAATCCGGAACCGTGCTCCTGCTACGGTCGCGACTTCAAATCCTCCCTCGGGCATGGATGTTTGTGATGTCCTTAGGTTCAAACGGCTCTGAGCACTATGGGACTTATCTGAGGTCATCAGTCCCTAGAACTTAGAACTACTTAAACCTAACTAACCTAAGGACATCACACACTTCCATGCCCGAGGAAGGATTCGAACCTGCGACCGTAGCGGTCGCGTGGTTCCAGACGGAAGCGCCTAGAACCGCTCGGCTACCAGCGGCTGGCGATGTCCTTCGATTAGTTAGGTTTAAGTAGTTCTTAGTTCTAGGGGACTGATAACCTTAGATGTTAAGTCCCATAGTGCTTAGAGCCGTTTGAACCATTTCAACAGCGGGCAACATCTTTGCCAAACAGGTAGCGCCGCGAGGTTCTGTTAATAGAATCTGTGCTTGTGAGTGGAGTGCAGTCTGGGACGGAGACAGGGGGTGACGAGTAGCGTCTTGTGATGGAGTAAAAAGTTTTTAGGCCGTGCTGTGTGCCGGCAGTAATTTTCTTATATTATTTTTCATTTATGGAGAGGTATTTTGTAAATTCATACAGAAGACTTCAAAAAGCATTGTAATAGCTCATTTGCCGAGACATCTAATCGTAATAATTAATTTGGTCAGGGATTTACAATTGGAGATTTTTATGATAACGTAACAATGTGTGAGTTACTGATTTTTCTACACAGCCGGATAGCATGCGTGTTTGTAAGAAAGTAAAGAGAATTTGTTCAGACTTTTCCACTATTAATGCATAGTGAATTTTTAGTATTTCCAGTGTTAAAATATTTTGTCTTAGTCACGCAAAGTTTTATTAATACTGTTACTTAATTGTTTTTCCATCAATCAGCATTCGTCTCTTTATTTCAGGTTTCACATACATAATTTTGCTTTCTCGAGTTTCTCAGTAACAGAACTTTTATTGATAATGATCGTTGCTGTAATGAGATTTATTAACACAGAAATTTTGTGGATGTCTCTACAGTTTTAAGCACACATTGCGTATCGCGTTCCTAGTATTTTGAATTTTTAGTTTTTAACTAGCACAGCAGCAGCAGCCTCAATAGTTTGGACAAAGCAGCAGTACAGAGTTAATTCATTGTGCAAACAGGAACCGCATTTATAATTTGCGTGTGATACAATTAACATTTCAACAGTGACATACTTTTCGGGTAGGCATTTTGGGTAGTTACTTATATTTCATGCTTTGCTCGCAGTCAGATTGCTTGCATTATTACTAACAGGACAGTTTTCTTAAATTTAACAGAGCAGACTCTACTCTCACCTGGAGCGTAGCAGTATGCAGTTTAATGTTGCATATCTCATTAATTTTCATATTGCTGATCACTTTTCAAGAATTATGATATTACTTACGAACTCACATACGAGGTTAACTGTTTGTCTAATCACGAGTTCAAAAAAATGGTTCAAATGGCTCTGAGCACTATGGTACTTAACATCTCAGGTCATCAGTGCCCTAGAACTTAGAACTACTTAAACCTAATGAACCTAAGGACATCACACACATCCATGCCCGAGGCAGGATTCGAACCTGCGACCGTAGCGGTCGCGCGGTTCCAGACTGAAGCGCCTAGAACCGCTCGGCCAAACTGGCCAGCGACCACGAGTTCAACTTCACTTCACCACGCAGAGACAAAATACCACTAAATATATCTGTGCCTTACCTTACAACAAAAACTAATTAGCCACTTTCAGTGTGTATGTTTGTGCGTGTACTCGCGAGCGTGCTACATATCCAGCTCAACTGGTTTTCGTATTACTAAGGATACTTGCCTTTTGGACTGGACATGGTTAAGATTTCGTAAAACCGTCATAAAAATATGGAGTGAGCAACAGTGCCCGGTCGAATTGTCGTAAAAATGTCTACCATCATCCGTTATTTTAGAAAAATTTATTTAGGCTACAAGTTTAAACGCCTCAGTAGGGTTTTCTTCAGGCCCCAAGACATCGAAAGTCCGCAGAATTCCAGTCGTGTATCCACATAATACAGCAACCAGTGTAGCAACTGGATTCCATAGACTTATATGAATACGGTGTCCGTTCTTTCGGACATGTCTGAAAGAACAGACACCATTGATGAACTGCAGCCGTATAGAACGAAATTTGAAATATATATTAATACCCTCAGCTGCTGACGGGCGTTGATACACATCAATGGGGACAGGTGAAGATGTGTGCCCCGACCGGGACTCGAGCCCTGGATCTCCTGCTTACATGGCAGACGCTCTATCCACTTGAGCCACCGAGGGCACAGAGGATGGTGCGACTGCAGGGCCTATCTCGCTCACGCCTCCCGAGAGACCCACATTCTCACCTTATATGTCCACACACTACATTCGTTAACAGTTCGGGTAATATGTTTGCATCCGCACAGAAGAGGAAGGTCATGGCCGGTATTGCCACAACTATATACTTAAATGGATATGGTGTGTTGGATAGGGACACTACGAATGTAGTGTGTGGACATACAAAGTGAGAATGTGGGTCTCTCGGGAGACGTGAGCGAGATAGGCCCTGCAGTCGCACTATCCTCTGTGGCCTCGGTGGCTCAGATGAACGCCGGTTGGCCTCTGTAATAAAAAAACTGAGTGAAAGGATCAACAAACGAACTTGAACGGAGGTCGTTGTGACGCCCGCAACGTCCAAAACACAAAAAAGATGGATAGAGCGGCTGCCACGTAAGCAGGAGATCCCGGATTCGAATCCCGGTCGGAGCACACATTTTTGCCTGTCCCCGTTGATATATATATCAACGCCCGTCAGCAGCTGAAGGTAGTAATATATAATTCAAAAAGGATTCAATAGAAGTCTTTTTTCCAGCGGTGTATGCTCACCGAACATGTAACAGCTGCTGCCCAACAGTTCGAAAGACTTCTACGGTATCAAGTTACTGCGTTGGTTGCTGTATTATGTACGTATACGTAAGGAACATTCCGGACATTCGATGTCTTGGGGCCTTAAGTAGACGCTATCGAGACTTTTAAACTAGTGGCTTAAATACAGTTTTCGAAAATAACGGTTTGTGGTATATATTTCTACAACGGTTAATATTTGTTCTTGTAACTGCGTATCTTGCACGTGTGGATGTTTTAGAACTGAAATGTATTGTATCCAGAGCATAACACGTAGAGGGTTCTAGGAGTGTGACACAACTACGTTCTGTGTCGTGTCTGTAGCGTTCCTAGTCGATGATTGTTTCAACACCTGTTACAAATCGAGCTCTTCGAGCGGTGTTTGCAGATAAATAAAATTGTCACAAAATGTGTGTCTACTTCTACCTTTATATGAGCCGCTGAGAACCAGAGTGGTCTAAGACAAATAAAATTAGTTCTGAGTTACACCACTCCATTTACGCATAATGCATGGAAATTTGTTGCGGTGTAACGATAACTCGCAATTGAGCCACTTGAGATCTCCAAACATA
Organism: Schistocerca cancellata; assembly: GCF_023864275.1. Lineage (NCBI taxonomy): Eukaryota > Metazoa > Arthropoda > Insecta > Orthoptera > Acrididae > Schistocerca > Schistocerca cancellata. The sequence continues at coordinate 856,731,717 of NC_064628.1, forward strand.
TTCTTCCTCTCACGCCAAAGTGAAGTGCGTTCGTGGGAACAGTGGTATTAACCGAAACGGCGAGGCCACATGGTCTTGTTGTTCTGTATTTTTCTGCGTGTTTGTTTCCGCTCTAAAATCAAACAGACATTGTAACAGTGCCACTAACTATCAGCATTGTTTTCTTTGTTTAGATCTGTAATGTCCAGTTGCTATTAAAGTAGAAATTGTATTTATAAGGGAAGTTTGCACTCCATGTTGAAGTCTAGGTTAAAACCCACGCTAGTCAAGCAGTGATGTCTCACATTAAATGCATAAACCATAATACACATCTGTCTCAACAATGACACCGAGGCAAAAAAGGAAAGACATGGTGACATTCCTCCCGTACATCCGTCCGGTGCAACCAACTGACAACTGCAAGTTCGGCTCAGGAATCTGAACCTGGACATGTTGACGTTTTCGCAGAGGAAGATGGTGTATACGGTGAAACAGAATAAACAGGATACATTGCTGAGCTATTAGACAGACTCAGTAGGTAACATTCTGGTGGTTAAGAACAATAATGCAATTATTTTAACCGAATTTCTGAGAGAGAAGTGCATAATGGGAGCAAAAACTGCAAACTCACATTAATTGTATGACATCATATTTATGTTTCATAAATAAATCGCAGTTACGGAGATTAAAACACAGCGTATTCCTTGTCAGGTATTCAGCTCCATCGTAACGTGCGAAAAACTGAATTCTACCACTTTGGCTTTCAGTGACTCCTATCATATCTGCATTTGCGAATAAGATTAAACTTTGGGTGCGGTGTGCATTGGTGACAATGAAAAATTGTGTCGTGCCTGGACTCGAACGCGGATCTCTCACTTTACGCTGGCGGTCGCCTCGACCGTCTGTGCCACGTGAGCATTGTCCCCAATGCACAATGGAGACATGGTTTAGTCATATTCGCAAATGCGAATATGATTCCACATTTCGTACTGTTGACCACCGCTGCACACGTGTTGCACCAGATACGCATGCATATTGAAGGACACTGCACAACACATTAGAACAACACATGCACGGCAGTTTAGTACTTGTACCTTTATCACTGCGTGAAGAGTTTGACAGAGCACTGAAAGACCTCAGTCGAAACAAGGCCCCCGGAGTAGACAACATTCCATTGGAACAACTGACGGCCTTGGGAGAGCCAGTCCTGACAAAACTCTACCATCTGGTGAGCAAGATGTATGAGACAGGCGAAATACCCTCAGACTTCAAGAAGAATATAATAATTCCAATCCCAAAGAAAGCAGGTCTTGGCGGATGTGAAAATTACCGAACAATCAGTTTAATAAGCCACAGCTGCAAAATACTAACACGAATTCTTTACAGACAAATGGAAAAACTAGTAGAAGCCAACATCGGGGAAGATCAGTTTGGATTCCGTAGAATACTGACCTTACGACTTATCTTAGAAGAAAGATTAAGGAGAGGTAAACCTACGTTTCTAGCATTTGTAGACTTAGAGAAAGCTTTTGACAATGTTGACTGGAATACTCTCTTTCAAATTCTAAAGGTGGCAGGGGTAAAATACAGGGAGCGAAAGGCTACTTTCAATTTGTCCAGAAACCAGATGGCAGTTATAAGAGGGACATGAAAGGGAAGCAGCGGTGGGGAAGGGAGTAAGACAGGGTTGTAGCCTCTCCCCGATGTTATTCAATCTGTATATTGAGCAAGCAGTAAAGGAAACAAAAGTAAATTTCGGAGTAGGTATTAAAATCCATGGAGAAGAAATTAAAACATTGAGGTTTGCCGATGACATTGTAATTCTGTCAGAGACAACAAAGGACTTGGAAGAGCAGTTGAACGGAATGGATGGTATCTTGAAGGGAGGATATAAGATGAACATCAACAAAAGCAAAACGAGGATAATGGAATGTAGTGGAGTTAAGTCGGGTGTTGCTGAGGGAATTAGATTAGGAAATGAGACACTTACAGTAGTAAAGGAGTTTTGCTATTTGGGGAGCAAAATAACTGATGATGGTCGAAGTAGAGAGGATATAAAATGTAGACTGGCAATGGCAAGGAAAGCGTTTCTGAAGACGAGAAATTTGTTAACATCGAGTATAGATTTAAGTGCCAGGAAGTCATTTCTGAAAGTATTTGTATGGAGTGTAGCCATGTATGGAAGTGAAACATGGACAGTAAATAGTTTGGACAAGAAGAGAATAGAATCTTTCGAAATGTGGTGCTACAGAAGAATGCTAAAGATTAGATGGGTAGATCACATAACTAATGAGGAAGTATTGAATAGGATTGGGGAGAAGAGAAGTTTGTGGCACAATTTGACCAGAAGAAGGGTTCGGTTGGTAGGACATGTTCTGAGGCATCAAGGGATCACCAATTTAGTATTGGAGGGCAGCGTGGAGGGTAAAAATCGTAGGGGGAGACCAAGAGATGAATACACTAAGCAGATTCTGAAGGATGTAGGTTGCAGTTGGTACTGGGAGATGAAGAAGCTTGCACAGGATAGAGTAGCATGGAGAGCTGCATCAAACCAGTCTCAGGACTGAAGACCACAACAACAACAACCTTTATCACGAGTGAAACAATATGTTACCTTACAACTGTTATCATTATGATGGAAACAGCCTATTTGATGGCTTACATTGATAATTCTGCCAGAAACAAAACCAAAGACAAGCGTGAACAATGCGCTGTTGCAGCCTGATATCGAAGAGTCTGGTCCGCATTGAACGGTTTCATCAACAGAACGTACCAGTGATTGAACATTTCGCGCTACAATTATCTGGGCTGGTGTGAAGGTACTTTCCCTGCAATGCAGGTGCAAGGGTAGTTGAAAAAATGGCTGGTTGTATTACAGCTTAATTTACGTCCACACACTCGCCAGAAGCGATGATCTGTGTCTGAAGATTTTTATGTAGTGCTGGGACTCACCTTTCGTGCAAGCACGACTGGGACCGTAACATCAGAAACGAAAGAAGAATGCAAACGGTAGAAGTTCTGACAAGGAGTGGATGGTAACACTGGATATCGCGGGAAAAAGTAAAGATAGAAGAATGAAATTAATAATGAACAATGATCCACTCGTTTAGAGATAGATCAAAGATGGAGCAGAAATATCAGTGATCTGTACAATACACATAAAAACGAATGTAAGAAGTGAGAGTGACGAAAACCACTCACACCGACCGGTATCTGAAAGGTACCAGCTACCATCACCCAAAGCAGAAACGCTCTATACTGAGTACAATGGTACATTGTGCGGAGCTCGTATCAAGAGCTGGTAACCAGTGAAACGAGCTCAACCAGGTACGCAACGTATTGAAGGAGAACGGCTGCATTAACCGACAGATTTGCAAAGCCATCTTTCTGGAGAAACATTAGCAAGAAGACACCTGAAGGGCAGTGAAAAATCTTTGGTTTTTGCCGTTCTGTGGCTCAGTAACAGGAAATAGTAACCGGTTCCCTAAAGGCGCATAAAATCGTTTCGGTCTTCGGGGCTCCAGCCAAAAATTCGACAGCTCATGAGCCCTTTGAAACACAATGTAAGCCTTCCAATGCAAGGCGTGCATACAGTGCCGTCTAGTTGTGGGCACATTTACGTCGGATACACTGTGCGTACCACCAAACAGCGCCTTGTGGAACACGAGAGGTGCTACCGCCTGCGGTATCCTGAGAAACCACCGACAGCAGGAAACAGAAAATGTACACTGAATTGCATTCGACAAGACATCTGTCATTAAACGGATCAGTAGTTTCTGGAGTAGCGTCATAAAAGACTGACAACACAATTAATAAACACTCAGCTCTGCAGCTAAACACAGCTTGGAACACAGCCACTGGAAGGCTCAAGCGGGCTCGCAACGATAAAATTACCATATAAGGCACCGCAGTGAGTAGCAGTGTTTTCGCAGAAGGTAGGTTGGCCACATAAGGGCAGCAGCAGCGCGCACTCGACAGTCAGTGCTCCGCCAATACACTCATGCTCATAAATTAAGGATAATTGCAGAATGCGGTGCCACACAACGTGGCACTAGACAAAACTGGCGCTAATGGCATAGGAACATATGGAACACACACGACACAGATCTGTAAGTCCACGGTATTGGTGATAAGTTGAGAAAACCACTCCGAAACACATGTGCTACAAAACGCCACTGTTTCCTGCACATGTACCCCCACATCAATATGAGATATGATCACAATGCACACGTACACAGGCCGCACAACGGGTTGATATACTCTGGATCAGGTAGTCGAGCAGCTGCTGGGGTATAGCCTCCCATTATTGCACTAGTGCCTGTCGGAGCTCCTGCAGAGTCCTAGGGGTTTTAAGACGTGTAGCAATAGGTCGATCAAGAGGGGGTTTAGGTCTGGAGAACAGGCAGGCCGCTCCATTCGCCTGATATCTTCTGTACCGATGTACTCCTTCACGATGGCAGCTCAGTGGCGCCGTGCGTTATCATCCATCAGGAGGTAGGTGGGACCCACTGAAAAGGCGGACACACTGGTGCAAAATGACGTCCCAATACACCTGACCTCTTACAGTTCCTCTGTCAAAGACATGCAGGGGTGTATGTGCATCAATCATAACCCATCACACACCATCAAACCACGACCTCCATATAGGTCCGATTCAAGGACTTTAAGGGGTTGGTATCTGGTTCCTGGTTCACGCCAGATGAAAACCCGGCGGGAATCACTGTTCAGACTGTACCTGGACGTCCGTGAACATAACCTGGGACCACTGTTCCAGTGACCATATACTGTGTTCTTGACACCAGGCTTTACGGGCTCTCCTGTGACCAGGGGTCAGGGGAATGCACCTTGCAGGTCTCCCGGAGAATAAACCATGTCTGTTCAGTCGTCTGGAGACTGTGTGTCTGGAGACAGCTGTACCGGCGGCTGCGGTAAGGTCCCGAGCAAGGCTACCTGCAGTACTCCGTGGCCGACTGTGGGCACTGAAGGTGAGATATCGGTCTTCTTGTGGTGTTGTACACTATGGACGTCCGTACTGTAGCGCCTGTACACGTTCCTGACTGCTGGAATAGTTGCCATAATCTTGAGATCACACTTTGTGGCACACAGAGGACCCGTGATACGACCTGCTGTGTTTGACTAGCCTCTAGTCGCCCTAATACTCTACCCCTCATAACGTCATCAATATGTGCTCTTCGAGCCATTTTCAAAACACCATTAGCACGTCTGAACGCGTCTGCACACTTACTCGCTGCCCCGTACTCTGAAATGCATCAACATACCTCTGTGTATGTGGACTGCTGCCAGCGCCACCGAGCGCCGACCGCAGGTCAAATGAACACGCATGGTCAAACCCCGAGGTCATTTAAACCCGCAAACCGCCCCACCAGAGCGTTGCTTCACCATGTATCAGCATTATCCTTAATTTATGAGCATGAGTGTAGTTCTCGGCTCGAAGCTCCTGGACATATAACCACGTGGCCCGGATGGAAGCTCGAGAAAATTTATCAAGGAAGAAAAGAGTAAAGAAACAGGAGAAGCCCTCTGTCAGAGTAGTTTCCCGTTCTTTCCATGAAAAATACTTTTAAAGGTTTTCCTAAACGTCGCTCTCGCGATGCTGCAACACATTGTTTCCCCCTACTCACCTACAGATACCGCCGACTCCAGCATGACGCCTACAGCGCCATCCACCAGCGACTCCGCCATGACGAACAGCACGATCAGTGACGGAGTGAACACCATCGCCACCCTGCTGACGACGTGCATCACCACGCAGGCCAACTGCAGCGGGCGACGTCCGTACCTGCAACCAGCGCATATCCGCTTGCTTCACAATTATTCCATTTCCCAGGTTTTTTCTGTAAAATGCTTCAAGACAAAGGAATTGAAGACATTGCCTGCCATCATCGCCGTAATTATGCACTACCGGAAATTAAAATTGCTACAACAAGAACAAATGCAGATGATAAACGAGTATTCATACTAGAACTGACATGTGATTACATTTCCACGCAGTTTGGGTGCATATATCCTGAGAAATCAGTACCCAGAACAACACCTCTGGCCGTAAGAACGGCCTTGATACGCCTGGGCATTGAGTCAAACACAGCTTGGATGGCGTGTACAGGTACAGCTCCCCATGCAGCTTCAACAGGACACCACAGTTCATCAGGAGTAGTGACTGGCGTATTGTGACGAGCCAGTTGCTCAGTCACCATTGACCAGACGTTTTCAATTGGTGAGAGATCTGGAGAATGTGCTGGCCAGGGCAGCAGTCGAACATTTTCTGTATCCAGAAAGGCCCGTACAGGACCTGCTACATGCGGTCGTGCATTATCCTGCTGAAGTGTATGGTTTCGCAGGGATCGCATGAAGGGTAGAGCCACGGGTCGCAACACACCTGAAATGTAACGTCCACTGTTCAAAGTCCCGTCATTGAGAACGAGAGGTGACCGGGCCGTGTAACCAATGGCACCCCATACCATCACGCCGGGTGATACGCCAGTATGGCGAAGACGAATACACGCTTCCAAAGTGCGTTCACCGCGATGTCGCCAAAATACGGTTGCGACCATCATGCTCCTGTAAACAGAACCTGGATTCACCCGAAAAAATGACGTTTTGCCATTCTTGCAGCCAGGTTCGTCGTTGAGTACACCGTCACAGGCGCTCCTGTCTGTGATGCAGCGTCAAGGGTAACCGCAGCCATTTTCTCCGAGCTCATAGTCCATGCTACTGCAAACGTCATCGAACTGTTCGTGCAGATGGTTATTGTCTTGCAAACGTCCCCATCTGTTGACTCAGAGATCGAGACGTGGCTGCACGATCCGTTACAGCCATGCGGATAAGGTGCCTGTCATCTCGACTGCTAGTGATACGAGGCTGTTCGGATCCAGCACTGCGTTTCGTATTACCGTCCTGAATCCACCGATTCCATATTCTGCTGAAAGTCATTGGATATCGACCAACGGGAGTCTCAATGTCGCGATACGATAAACCGCAATCGCGATACGCTACAATTCGACCTTTATCAAAGTCGGAAACGTGATGGTACGCATTTCTCCTCCTTACAGGAAGCATCACAACAACGTTTCACCAGGCAATGCCGGTCAACTGCTGTTTGTGTATGAGAAATCGGTTGGAAACTTTCCTCATGTCAGAACGTTGTAGGTGTCGCCACTGGCGCCAACCTTGAGTGAATGCGCTGAAAAGCTAATCATTTGCATATCACAGCATCTTCTTCCTGTCGGTTAAATTTCGCGTCTGTAGCACATCGTCTTCGTGGTGTAGTAATTTTAATGCCCAGTAGTGTATATCTGGTGTCTCGTCTTTTGGTTATTTTGATCCTGCAGCCATTATGAATCAAGACACAAAGGAATTAAAGACATGAGCTGTCAGGAAGAATTCATTTAAATGAATGGGAAAAGTTGAAAACTTGTGCCTGACCAGGATTCGAACCTCTGTCTCCTTCTTAATTTTTTTTATTATTAAACGCGAAGGTTAATACTGAATGTTTTGGATCCGGTGGGGTGCGAACCAGGAACACACCACACGCTGCTACCTTACAGTTCTTGGACAATATTAATTTTTTTTCTTTTTTTGCTTGTAACGGCAAGAAAGAACAGACACAGGGGCAACTTAAGGCTGGGTGGAGACGAGGTGGGCAAGGGTCGCATGCCGTGGCCTAACCACGATCCCTCCCCACCCCCTCGCTCCCCCCCCCACCCCCGACTGTCACTGCGATTGACTATCACATAGTACTGGCCTTTTCTTTATTTATCTTTTATTTATATTTATCTGAAATTACTTGCTACTCTAAAAAGGAAGGAACATGGTGGAACAAAATCCTACATGGCTTTCACCACTTAAAAGGAAAAAAAAATGTATCATTTTTTGTCGTACCCTGCAACAACTTATTTTTCCATTACTTAAACAAAAATGAAATAAACTGTGTAAAGATACATCAGAAAGGGGACGGTAATGAGAATTCCGCGACGACCGGTTAACTCACCACTTTTTTTGTCAATTTTACCAAAAACAAGGTAACAGGAATGAAACATTCCAACAGTAAAGGATTTCTACACATCATCCAACTCCTTGACGACTAATGACGAGATACAGCATATTCGCAAAAAGTGGACGGCAGTGTGGCAACCTATCCATTGGGCAGAAACCATATACTGGAAAAAGGCACAAGGTTCCGGGTCATAACCGCTCCCCATCACGTAATGAACATAGAGCCCGATATGCCACACAACTGTATTGTTCTCTGTTCTGGGGAACAAGTTTGAATCGGGACGCAGGAGAATGTCAGTGGAGATTGTCGCTTCCGTCCTCCTGGCAAGAAATGCCAACTGTCGGCGGAGCCAACTGCAATAACTGTGTATCTGTTTCATGGCAACAACTGCATCAGTCCAATACGAAAAAGTCGAATGTTGATGGAGACTAGGTTATGAACGACTTGGTACCACGATAACACAGGGGTAGGCTGACACTGGATCAAACAACCTTCCATTCTGTGTCTGGTGATGGGGACTCCACAGAGGAAACGTGATTTGGAAACGTCCAGCGGCATACTAGCATTTTTACAGAGAGATCAGATTGGGTTCAAATGGCTCTGAGCACTATGGGACTCAACATCTGAGATCATCAGTCCCCTAGAACTACTTAAACCTAACTAACCTAAGGTCATCACACACATCCATGCCCTAGGCAGGATTCGAACCTGCGACCGTAGCGGTCGCGCGGTTCCAGACTGAAGCGCCTAGAACCGCTCAATCCTCAAGTAACAGACATAAAAAAAAAGTTCACGAATATGCCTTAATTTATTATTTATCCTACCAACATCTATTGGCGGGGTTAAGCTCTTGGGTCGGAGACAGGCAAAAAGGCGAGCTATAAGTCACTGGGGGACGCAAAGACACTTTAAAGGAGTGCGCCGAAGAAGTAAATCAGAAGCCTTATCCTGAACATCAGGGAGGCCAAAACCTCCCTCCAACAGGGGTCGCGCCATAGCCGGATAGCGCACTCGAAAAATAGGGTTTCGCCAGATAAACGTGCTAGATACTCGATGTAACTTTCGGGACATCATCGCAGGAAAGGCACAAATTTGGGCAACAAAATAAGATTTACACAACACGTAAGTTCCCAAGGACTGAAAGTTATGAAGTAACGAGAGAGAGCGACGCGAGTGTTTAAGGGTCGCTCGTTAAATCCAGTTCGTGACGGATGTCCAGTTTAACCCACCAATCTTCATCGGACAACAATCGATAACAATACCCAACGATCGATTGCGGGCGACCGCAAAAGCCCATGGAATCTCAACCGCGTCAGATCCCCGCACACTGAGTAATCAGTGTCTCCGGTCGTTAACCTGTGCATCCTACAGTCTTTGAGCATCGGTATGCGTCATGAGATAAACGTTTCCCCCAGTAACGACCTGCCATCCAGTCGAGCAGCTATGGGCCTCAGAAGAAGCGCGAGTAACGACATAGATAGCGGACTACACCTCGACACACTTCTATGGGGGGAGGGGGGGGGGGAAGACCACCGTTCACATCAGTAGACGCCTGAATGCCAGTAACTAGAGACGTGAACGTCCTTCGTGCAGCATCATTAAAACCAACAGCTGTCAACACTCGCTACAGAAAAACTTGACTAACCCCGTCACTCACACGATTAAAATCAATGGAAAGTAGACCTCCCGTTAAAATGACAGAGGAGGCAGTCGAGATCACGACATTCAGCAAGCGATTACGACCCAGAAGACAGCTTTGATAACGCGCGACCACGCCAGCGAGCAAAAACGACAGACGGCTGTTTATCGCCAGTGCGACTATTTTATGACTAAAATTCAGTAGCGTCCCGTCTTTTTGGTAATTAAACAATTCTTCCGATCTTAATGGAGGGTGGGATGTAGACCCCTTGCACCATTTCATGCACCATATACGTTATCGTATCTCCTATCAGAGGTCAAATCCGAACATAAAATTCTTCGGGAAGAACATTCAAACCCGGCAGTGTGCGGGAAGGAGAGTGAATTGCAATGTCATGAACGTAATCACGGTGAAAACTGCCAAAAACTCCTCATGGAGAGTTGAAGTAACAAGACTATCAAGGCGGAAGTAAACTCAGCAGGCCGTATTCCGTCATATTCCACTCCAGAGTAGAGATCAGAAAAATACTGAGAGAGTTTACGCATTATATCTGGTTGGGATGACCACTCGCTACCACCTACAGAACGAATGGTACTGAGACACTTCCTTGGAGGTAACGTTCGAAGCCGAATTAGATCATACACAGACGCCAACTCATACTGGAGAACCGAACGTGTCTGGGAAGCCAAACGAAGACAATCTAATTGCAGTATTTTGAGTTACGGGAGTTTCGTCGTCAGGTAACGACATTCATAACTCTCAGTGGGACGTCTCGAGCACAGTCATAAAGATCGCGAAGGACAGCATAATAAAATTCCCGAGAGTTCCTCATTTCATCCGCTTTAACGTTGCTAAATCGCATGAGTGCAGTGCAAAGCCGAGGTGTGGCAGTGGCAGCCCACCATTCCATAAGCGAGGGATACCGCACTCGCAAACGGCTTGCTCGCCCCGCACACGGCAGCGATGACGTCATCCAGAGAGGGGACCGCCAGAGATAACATATTTTGCTGCCAAATATGGCGAGAAAGATATACTCGCTGCGTGACGTGGTTAAGAGTCATTGAAACAACACAGTGAAATTGGCAGGAATTATTTCAGCTGACAAATGCTGAATACGTAGTGAAGCAGCCAAATGAAAGTGGTCCAGTCGACTGCTAGAAGTAGCTGTGAAGTATGTAAACCACACTAAAGTCGGATTTTTTCAGATCTATGTTTCTCGTAGACTCAACGAATTTTTACGTTTTTCACAAATTGCAACACCTTCTAGGATTTTCACGCCAATTAGGGCCATATAAGAGTGATCTTTTCCAAATGTACGTCTGACCAAAAAGTTTTTCTGGAGTCCAACACTTGATGTTAATGACACTTGTATTGCACACAGTTTTCTTATACCCCTGTCAGGATTCTTCACTACGCGATTGCAGTACAAATAACTTATATTATAGTTTGTTATCCACATCCTGTGTACCACAATTGTTCACTATAAACATTTATAAAATGTTTGTAACTTCTGTCCTGCTGTTTTACACTGATTATGCTAAACATTCAGTAATTCTATTTTCAACTTTTATTATATGTGTCATGGACTTCTGGTCAATAAGTTGTCCTCACCTAAGTACGTTTGTACTCCCAAGATGTAGTTCTCATTTTAATGAACAACAGGTCACATATTTCTTTACACTTAAAACTGTGCTGTTAAATACTGTTATGTACATAACCAATATGTATTGATATTTTAGATAATTCATTTGTAACTCGATATCTACATTCCAGCTAATGTGTTTAAGTTTGTACATATGCAAGTATGTATTTTGTTTAGCAATCACTTTAATTGATTATGAGCAGAATTTTTTTCTATATGCTTTGCAAAATGTACACTCAATGATTGAGTCCCTAATGCCTTTATCTTAAGGTTTACATTGTTTAAATAATGTTACTTCTCGCTACCACTACTATACACATATGTTGTCAATATTCCTTCAAGCCCAATTTGAGTACATGGTTGGTTACACTGTTGTTATTTAGTCCCTCCCCTTCATTATGATACTAGCACTACTGATATACTAAGCTTCTAGTTACGCACTGTAATGTAACTTCATTATCAGATGAAGATTTCCTTTAAATATAGTCGACATGTGACAGAACTACTATAACCTGTATGCATATGAACACTGAGTGATATTTCAACCCATTTAAGAGCACTGTATTTTAGCTTGTTTTAATGGTACAGGTGCGATTTCCATTACGTTTATGATATAATTGACGTTTGTTTATATACTCATGCATTTCATTACGTATATGCAATGAATACGATACTGTTTAACCTTAGGGTTATAAAATGTTTCCTACCTCGCATTGTAACATCTATGTTATCTTATGCCTGGAGATAGAAACTTCGTTTTCTGTTTACATGTGAAACTATACCTAATATGTTCACCAAAGATAGTCCAGTCCTCTACATTACCAAGTAACATGTCATCGAGATATTTTTATACCATACGACAAAAATTTTCTTTTAAAGATCTTTGATGAACTTATCAACATCTTTTATAAAGTAAAATTTACGGTTCGGATCTTCTCTTCACTACTGCTCTGTGTGCATTTAGTATTTGTGTGTTTGCTTCAAAAGTCCTGTGTCATAAATTTACATTGATGGAATGCACTACAGATTTTTAGTAATGACTAATGCAATATGGTGGCTTAAACCATTTTAACCCTGTAAGTATTTATGTTATTTTGCACTTCTTTGAAAAGAACAGTTAACATTTTCTGAATACTACATACAATTATTTGTATCTTTTTGTAGTATCCATTAATATGTTCCAAGACTGAACCTGGAAGATATTTGGGTTTAATATAAAAGTTTCTGATGGTTCAATTATGTATTTTATACAAAATTTTGTAAGTTGAACGATGCACACAACAGTTACTGGATCAACAATATTTTTGTTGTTTACTACTTAACACTAAAATTCCATCGTCTCGTGTACAACAAAAAAACTGACTGAGGTCGTCTCCCATTCCAGTTTTGTCATTGATGTAAAGTTCTGCACCTGAATTGCAAATGGGTGACCAAGGATCCCGTGAACAGTTCTCATGCTCTGTCACCGAAATTTTCGTTCCATGACAACGCTGGGGGAGAAGGGGGGAGGGGGTAAGAGGGGGAGGGGGAAGACTACCTCAATCGGTAAAACGTTCTTCTTTTTTTTACTACAGATGACAGAATTTTAGTGTTCAGAAATCAGTCGTGTAGGCAATAAAAATATTTTTGATTCAGCAGCTGTTGTGCGGCTACTGAAATTTAAAAAATACAATTGTGGCTGCTCCACAAGAATTCGAAGAAAAAGTATAGTCAGAGAGTTAAATTTTAGCACTGGCTAGGAAGAAATAACGCGACACCCTGGGGCCCTGTTCTCGCCATGCACGCACTCATAAAACATTTGCGAGACAACTGGGGCGATTTTTCAGATTAGACCTGCTTCAGCCTGACCTCACGGAATCAACTTCTCCTTTGCAGGAAGTCGTTTTCCTTCAAGTAAAGGTTCCTCCATACACGTAAACTGCATTTCATGGACGTACTGTGCATTATTCCTACCGCCACATGGTTGCATGAAGAGCTGGTGACCACTTCTGCTGGTTCTAGAATGAGATTTTCACTCTGCAGCAGAGTGTGCGCTGATATGAAACTTCCTGGCAGATTAAAACTGTGTGCCGGAGCGAGACTCGAAATCGGGACCTTTGCCTTTTGCGGGCAAGTGCTCTACCAACTGAGCCACCCTAGCAAGACTCACGCCCAGTCCTCACAGCTTTACTTCTGCCAGTACGTCGTCTCCTACCTTCCAAACTTTACGAGTACAGAAGCTCTCCTGCGATCCTTGCAGAACTATCACTCCTAAAAGAAAGGAAATTGCGGAGACATGGCTTAGCCACAGCATGGGGGACGTTTCCAGAATGAGATTTTCACTCAAGCACATCCACCCAGGCTGTGGCAAAGCCATGTCTCCACAATATCCTTTCTTTCAGGAGGGCTAGTTCTGCAAGTTTCGCAGGAGAGCTTCTGTAAAGTTTGGAAGGTAGGAGATGAGGTACTGGCTTAAGTAAAGCTGTGAGGACGGGGCGTGAGTCGTGCTTGGGTAGTTCAGTGGGTAGAGCACTTGCCCCCGGAAGGCAAAGGTCCAGAGTTCGAGTCTCGGTCCGGCACACAGTTTTAATCTGCCAGGAAGTTTCACTTCTGCTGGTTGTTTGTGAGCTTTCAACTCAGCGAATGCCAGCTCTCCAAGTGGCTCACTGCTCCCCTCAGTCAGATGTAGCGCTCTCTGGTGTACGGGCGATTGCAATGCCACTACCCATTCATGTACTGACAGACAGCGATTATTCATTTCCTTTAACACCAAATGGTAACAGAAAATACAAAGGTAATAAGAACAGAAAGATTTTTTTAATTACATGTCACCCATGTAGCCGAACAGCAGTCCCAGGACTGCTCCAATGTTCTGTGCATAGAACATGACGTCACTGACGATGTGCATGTCGTCGCAGACCCAGTTCATCTGTGACGGCACCGTCTGAGTGTACCACGTGTCGTCGTACTCCCAGCCGTGCTGGCAGGGCACCTCGGAAGCACCGTCCAGGGCGCTTCCGTTGTACATCAGGCACTTGCTGAATGTCCCTCCTTCCCTGTGTAACATACGTAGAACCTCATTATTAATGCATTTTACAACATAATCTGAAAACTATAGCACTGGATACAACTAGTAATCTAGGACAAAATCCAGAAACCGTTTGAGAAATTTGGTTTGCACACTGTTGTATTGCCTAACAAAAAACTAGAATCAGCCACAGGACACAAGAGAGAATTATCGTTTACTGATGCTCGTTCGCTCCCCTGTGTTTCGTGAGGTGCACTGGATTCATTCCACAGCTGTTTTCTATTGATAGGACTAGAGTGTAAGGAACCTCTTTCGGAAGACACCAATCAGTCCTACCATGTGGACTAAACAGTGAAAGACTTTATATGGAAAAGGACAGTTACGAATTAAACTACTAGTACGTTAAATTTGCCTAATTTTCTGACAAAGTGAAGCACCAGCATGTTGATGAGGTACTCCCATGGCCAACGAGATATCCAATCTCCGCCTGACAGAACACACGTTGGGCAAGCTTGGATGTCAACTCTGCCCTCGTGCCAGAATCCAGGAGATAAATGGTTCAAATGGCTCTGAGCACTATGGGACTTAACTTCTGAGGTCATCAGTCCCCTAGAACTTAGAACTACTTAAACGTAACTAACCTAAGGACATCACACACATCCATCCCCAAGGCAGGCCAGGAGATAGAGGACGAGTTACAACACGTGTAGGTCAGCTTGCCTCGGATACAACGGCAATAGAACCAATGCATGCATCCAGGACTGAGTGCGCGCAACGCCATATTGATAAATGGGCTAACACTTCCAGGATTTTTGAAAATTTGACTCGGTTTTTTAGTCACTGCAGTAAGTTCACAAAGCCCTCAACTCATGAATTTTCAATTCGTTTCCTCGTTCCTTTTCGTTGCTTCACTTCTTTTGTGAGGCACTGAGTGAGAAATGAAGAAGTGGTCTGTGATGGAAAATAAATATTTTTCTACAGGATTAAAACATAATTGAAATGGTGTAAATCCACATTGTTTCATCCATGAATCTATTCCTGCTTTAATATGTTGTTATTTACTTTGCACAAATATGGTCTTAATGTACAAGTTCGTAGAACTGTAAGCGAATGAGAATGTGAATGAGCTGTGGCGCGGCTCTCGGGCGCAAGACGCTATCGATTACTCCTCTGGTCGAGGTTGGCACTATGTGCGATCGCGAGCGCCTCCTGTCGGAGCGGGTCCTAACGAGGGAGTGAGGGTGAGTACAGGAGTCTGGGGCGGACAGCAGGGGAGAACGGACATTGCAGCCGCACTCTGAGGCCACAAGAGAAGAGTTGTTGTGCACGGCCGAGAAGGGAGCGTTGAGCAAGGCGGCAGTCAGCATCGCTTTCCGGGGGACAGAGAGTTGCGGCAGTCCAGCGAGCAGACACCAGCTCCGGGAGCAGTGCTCCGGTTTGTGGACGTTATGTGGGACGTATTTTGCCGCACTATAGTTTGCTCGGTACGCATCTGCTGCTCCCTTTATGCCCACGTGTGTTGTTCTGTCCGTATGTGCATTGAAAAGGTTACGCTCCGGCTGGAACAGTGGCTTGTGCTTTACGTTCATGCACCCTGACTCATTTGTTTTGCTGCAGGCAGCTGTAATTTCAGAGATTTTTTTTCGTCGCGATTGCCTTAGCCCGGTGGTGCCTAGTATCCGAGAACAAGACAGCTAACGTGTGACCTGTTGTTTTGGGCTTCGGAGTCCTGTTTGGGCAACCTAGTTATCACGCACACAAATGTATTGCTGCCGAGTGAGGTTAGTCCTAATCTTGTGGAACTGAGCTTTCAGTGACTGGCTCGTCTGCAAATTAATTAGTTTAACTTTTGTGGTGTGTTGTTTTTTTGCTTTCAATGGTGAATTTCTGCTCATTCATTTGTGTATGTTTCGCCGTTAATGATAACTGTGAGTAAGATAGCAAGGTCTTGAAGGGCTTGCGTATCCTGACAGTAATTTGGCAGCTGTTTAATTTGATTTCTTGTTTATCGGTCTGGTGAAAACTTGTGCCAAGTTTACTAATTTCCGCCTGTGGTCCGGAAGTTGGTTTGAAGGTAAATCCGTTGGTGAATCTTTACTGCACCCAACTGCTAACTGATCTTGCGTTGAACTAATGCCATTACTAAATCGTTTCTTGTGTGCTATAAATTGTATTACCATAGACAAGGAGACAGGGCACATCCTGTGGTCGAGGGGTAGGCACGGTTGCTGCTTTGCGCGTGGCGTCTTGTCGCTCGCTATCATTTCCCGCGTTAGTACGGGCGGCGTGAGATTTGTTTGCTCGCGGTTGTGTGGCCGCTAGTCAGCTGTGCCTGCTCCCGCTTCAGGGTGTGCCGTGTTTCGTAAGGCGTACGCCGACTTTCAGTCACTGTTACTCCTGTGTTGCAGTCGGTCGCTTACCGAAACGTTAGTCTGTTTCAGCACGGTGGCCACTGGGCCGTGGCGATGTCGGTTGATGATCAGCGTTGGGGCGGTCGTCCGCTCTGAGTGGCTTCGGCCGCTTGGACTTGGCAGTTACCTTCTGGTTAAACAGATCAGGTTTGTTTATTTGCTGTAAATTCCTAAGTAGTTTGTTAGAAAAGTTGTAACTCAGCTTTTCATCATTTTACACAATTCAAGCATTTTGGTAAGGCATTTTCCTATCTATGTTTTATTTAAATGAGAATTCTTTATTGGGGTTATTCACCTGTTGAAGCTTAACATAATATTTGTAACTCAGCTTTCATGATTTTACTTAATTTAAGCGTTCTTGTAAAGCAGTCTTTTATCTACGTTTTATTGATTGGTAATTATTTATTGGGGTTATTCACTGGTTGAATGTTAACATATGTTTGTAACCAAGTTTATGTCCCTGCTTAATTGAGATTTGTTAAGAGCCTTTATTGCTGGAAGATCATTAAAGCTTGAGTGGCTGTAATTGTTAATACTGTTGTCTATGTTGTGGGCTACCCTTCCACTTCCACAGCCAAGCTGTCCCATCTACCAGTACAGTGAAGACTGTAAGGGGATGACAATGTGTCAAATGTGCAAATGTCGCAGTCTTTACTCAAAGGGGGGGAGTAATGTTGTTCGGTAATTTACCTTCAAAACAATTACCGGTATACAAATTCATTGCCTTTCAAGTCACCACCAACTCTCTCCTGAACCAGAAATGAATCGTGGAAACACATTTTAAAATGTTTAATTTCTATTGTATTTTCAAAAATAAGAAATTACACATACAGAAATATGTGGGGTTTTTAACGATACGTCAGTGAGATCCAGTGAATACCATTACCATTTTGGTTCATGTGGTGGAGCGGAGCCTCTGATCTGGAGCAAAAAGTTGGAATCAAACAACAAGAGGAGTGCACAATGGACATGGAGGCGAGAATCAAATTGGAACACAAATAGGTCTGTTACATTTACTGATCTGTTTCCAACTGAAGGCATTCCTGTAATTTCTGCACACACGCACACACACACACACACACACACACACACACAGACACACACACACACACACACACACACACACACACACACACACACACACACAGGGCATATCATTGATAATTCATACTGTTCTTTGACCAATAGGAGACATATTTCAAGCGACTGAAAACCAGTGCAGGGCCAACGGCCTTGCCGCAATGGTAATACCTTTTGCCGTCAGATCACTGAAGATAAGCACTGCCTAGCGCTGTTGGCAAGCGGGGTGCACGCAGTCCTTGTGAGGCAAACTGAGGTGCTACTTGGTTGAGAAGTAGCGGCTCTGGTCTCGTAAACTAACAAAACGGCCGGGAAAGCAGATATCACCAATATCATTATTTCATTGTTTAGCAGGGGTCAACTCAAAACAAATGGCGCTCATCACGCCTTTCATGCCAGTGTCGACAAAAAGTGTCGGTTTTTGTTTCCCATTACAAACAAAATGATACTTAAAGCGTAATTTCAAGTACCCATTCTATAGAGCTGATCCAGGTTAGTATGAGGTTAATTACCCCTGAGGGGTAAATGAAATTTTCTAAAACAATTCGATTCTGTTTCAGTCATGAAACTAAATCATTTTCAAAAGTTTTTGAAGTTCGTGGTAAGGTCTTATGGAACGAAACTGCTGAGGTCATCGGCCCCTAGGCTTACGCACTAGTTTATCTAAATTAAACTAACTTACACGCACACATCTATGCCCTGGGGAGGACTCGAACCTTCGACGGGGGCAGCCGCGCAGACCGTCACAAGGCGCCTCAGAATGCGTGGCTACCTCGCGTGAACATTTGAAAAATATTATTACTATTATGACAATTTTGTAAGAATGTAATACTGATTATATAAATTATCAATAATTATTGTTTCTCAATTAGCAGCATTAATACGGTGGAGGGTACAGGTTCCTCACGTAGACCAATACACACATACGTTGCGCTCTGTCCCGTACATCGCTGATGATCAAAGCGAGACATACACGTAACAAATGCTAATTATCTCAAGGAAACGTCTTCCCCAAGCTATAGATAGGACCTGCAGTAGTTCATAAACTGCACCATTACTCTCCTCCAAAGAGATAAAAGAAGTAATTGTCAGGATGTAACAGCAGTAATTCCACAATCGCTTCTATAGTGCTGTTATTATTGTTATTATTATTATTGGTATTACAACTACACTACTGGCCATTAAAATTGCTACAAAAATAAGAAATGCAGATGAGAAACGGATATTCATTGGACAAATGTATTAAACTAGAACTGACATGTGATGAGATTTTCATGCAATTTGGGTGAATAGATCCTGAGAAATTAGTACCCAGAACAACCACCTATGGCCATAATAAAGGCCTTGATACGCCTGGACATTGAGTCAAACAGAGCTTGGATGGTGTGTACAAGTATAGCTGCCCATGCACCTTCAACACGATAACACAGTTCATCAAGAGTACTGACTGGCGTATTGTGACGAGCCAGTTGCTCGGCCATCATTGACCAGACGTTTTCAATTGGTGAGAGATCTGGAGAATGCGCTGGGCAGGGCAGAAGTCGAACATTTTCTGTATCCAGCAAGGACCGTACAGGACCTGCAACATGCGGTCGTGCATTATCCTGCTGAAGTGTATGGTTTCGCAGGGATCGAATGAAGGGTAGAGCTACAGGTCGTAACACATCTTAAATGTAACGTCCACTGTTCAAAGTGTCGTCAATGCGAACAAGAGGTGACCGAGACGAGTAACCAATGGCACCCCATACCGTCACGCCGGGTGATACGCCAGTATGGCGATGATGAATATACACTTTAAAGAAAAAGGTTAAAATGGCTCTGAGCACTATGGGACTTAACATCTATGGTCATCAGTCCCCTAGAACTTAGAACTACTTAAACCTAACTAGGCTAAGGACATCACACAACACCCAGCCATCACGAGGCAGAGAAAATTCCTGACCTCGCCGGGAATCGAACCCGGGAACCCGGGCGTGGGAAGCGAGAACGCTACCGCACGACAACGAGCTGCGGGCGAATATACGCTTCCAAAGTGCGTTCACCGCGATGTCGTCAAACACGGATGCGACCATCATGCTCCTGTAAACAGAACCTGGATTCATCCGAAAAAATGACGTTTTGCCATTCGTGCACCCAGGTTCATCGTTGAGTACACCATCGCAGGCGCTCCTGTCTGTGATGCAGCGTCAAGGGTAACCGCAGCCATGGTCTCCGAGCTGATAGTCCATTCTGCTGCAAACGTCGTCGAACTGTTCGTGCAGTTGGTTGTTGTCTTGCAAACGTCCCCATCTGTTGACTCAGGGATCGAGACGTGGTTGCACGATCCGTTACAGCCACGCGGATAAGATGGCTGCTATCTCGACTGCTAGTGATACGAGGCCGTTGGGATCCAGCACGGCGTTCCGTATTACCCTCCTGAACCCACCGATTCCATATTCTGCTAACAGTCATTGGATCCCGACCAACGCGAGCAACAATGTCACGATACGATAAACCGCAATCGCGATAGGCTAAAATCCGACCTTTATCAAAGTCGGAAATGTGATGGTACGCATTTCTCCCCCTTACGCGAGGCATCACAACAACGTTTCACTCGGCAACGCCGGTCAACTCATGTCAGCACGTTGTAGGTGTCGCCACCGCCGCTAACCTTGTGTGAATGCTTTGAAAAGCTAATAATTTGCATATCACAGCATCTTCTTCCTGTCGGTTAAATTTCGCGTCTGTAGCACGTCATCTTCGTAGTGTAGGAATTTTAATGGCCAGCGCATTACTGTTACTGTCTGAAGTCCGACGCAAATCTTTATCAGTCTGAAGTCTTCCAATTTCCGACCATTCAGAAGTAGGAGGACAGCAATCAATCGAACAGTAACAACACTGCACACATTTTAACTTGGTTGATTTTAAATGGATCTGCAGTGTGCACGTCAAGCAATTGTACAATGGACAGTAATAATGCCAGGGAATTTGGCTTTGTGATAAGTGTCTGCCCTCACTGCAGATAGTTAGCTTTCTTATCTGAGAAGGAGTTGTGGGTAACACTTGCCATGCACCACGAACTCCTTCGTCATTCATTCTAACACCTTCCCTTCCCTCCCTAGCCCCCCCCCCCCCCCCACTCACACACACACACACACACACACACACACACACACACACACACACAAACCAAGTATCATTCATCTTTCGTCACTTTAAAAATAAATGTGTTCAAGAAAAGTCTTTCATTCTATAGTTAGGTGCTAAAGATGGTAATGTGGAGGAGGGCGGCGGTAACAAACGGCAGGGCTCGGCAGACGGTGGGAGGGGGTGAGGGCGGGGGTGCTAGCTATTGTCTGACTGCACTTAGGGGTAGTGGTCTAGAAAAGGTTGGGAACCACTGGTCTAGTGCTATATTTTTATCGATATGTATTAACCAGGTTAGTAAAACACAAACAATAACCGGTACTACGGCACCGACTGAGCACCGCTGCATGATTGGCAGGAGCGGTCTGCACCCGCCAGGCCAATCGTATCACTGCCCGAGTAATGGTTATTGTTCGAGTTTACCGACCCTTTTAAATACATATACATAAAACAAATATTGAACCAGGCGAATCTGAGACTGCCTTATCGAATGAGCACGTAAAATTACGCTAATAAATCATTTTGTTTCTGAAGGGGAAACAAACCGATACTTTCCGTCGAGACTGGGCATCGCATGAAAGACGTGATGAGGAGTACTGACTCCAGCTACGCACTGCAGAAACATCTGACGAAACACCAGAGAAAATGTGCCTGACAGCTGTTAGGAGAGACACATTGTATACACTAGCTGATCAAAAGTATCCGGACAGCTGGCTGAATATGACTTACAAGTTCGCGGCGCCCTCCATCGGTAATTCTGGAATTCAGTATAGTGTTGGCCTAGATGGGAGCTTCCCCTCTCGCAGGCATACGCTCAATCAGGTGCTGGATGGTTTCTTGAGGAATGGCAGCCCATTCTTCATGGAGTGCTGCACTGAGGAGAGGCATCGACGTCAGTGCACTGGCACGAAGTCGGCGTACCAAAACATCCCAAGGGTGTTCTGTAGGATTCAGGTCAGGACTCTGTGCAGGCCAGTCCATTACAGGGATGTTACTGTCGTGTAACCACTCCCTCACAGGCCGTGCGTTATGAGCAGGTGCTCGATCGTGCTGAAAGATGCAATCGCCATCCCCGAATTGCTCTAACACTGTGGGGAGCGAGAAGGTGCTGTGATAGCGCCACGCAAAACAACATGGGGTGCTAGCCCCTTCCATGACAAACACTGTAACGCCGGAAATGCATATCCTCCTATTTCCATCTATTGTACTATAATATTTTTTCCTTATTTTGTTACCTGAAGATATAACATTTCTGTGTCTTCGTATATTGTAATTGTTTTACTATTTGTATATATATGCATTTATGTCGATGTATAATTGGTTTGTTTCGTAAATATTATTTGTATTTTTACGCTGGGTCTTGCCTAGGGAAAACTGCTATCGAACGATTACATCGATAGGTCGTGTGAAGAATCAAAGTGTGTAGGATCTTTGGTAGTGTTAACTCTGCCGCGTGGAGCGCGGGCTGAGCAGAGAGAGTCTGGCGGGAGTAGCGAGTGGAGCAGGTGTGTTGTGTGAAGCTCCCGCGAGTTGCTGCGCTTTCGGGGTTTGGCAGCATGTAATTGCGCTCGACTTGCGATGATAGTTTCTGACATGGTGTCGCGGACGGGAAACATTAGCTAGCGCACATCAAGAGCCCGTTTCGTCTGGTGACCGTGTCGAAAAGAAGGCGCGCCAACATCCAGCTTCTGTAACAGCGACGGCCGACAATGAGTGACTGTCGCCACCTCCTCGATCGACGGCTTCAAACCTTCAATCAACCGACAAGGAAGACTGGACGCACGTAAAGTTTTAGAACTGTATGGCAGACCTCAGCTCTTAAAACGGTTCAAATCACAAAATTACAGCAACGTAGAATGAACCTTTGTTGCTCATTGTCCCAATTGAATTACCAAGCAGGGTCCCTTCCTTTTCCGGAATGAACCCGAGTGTCGTTGAAATTCAAACGCCAGCATTAAAGTAACATTATCCTATTTCACTGCTTTAATTTCAAAGTTCAGTTAAGGTATTCATAGCTGGCTACAATATTCAGATTACACAAGCACAAATTAAGAGTGCGAGTTTTGTTACCGTATTTTAGCTTACCTGTGACTGCAGCTCAGCTTGGTATGTACTAAATTTTACTATTGTTAATTGTTCAGAATCATTTAATTCAAGTTCAAAGTTAAATCCCTTATTTCTAAATTGCGTAGATTCAAGTAGCTTTTGAAATGATTGTTGAGGTAGTCCAAGACTAACCGTATTTGACTGAATTTCGATGTGCTTCAGAAAGAAAGCTCACTATTAACTTCAGTCACTAAATTAACTTTCGATTTTCCTGTTTTATTAATTCTTTTGCTAAATTAAGTCAGAGTGTAGCGAAATTTATTACTTCTGACAAACTTTCAGTTTTCCCACTACACGTGTCAACCTTCAGTTGCCACGCTTCTAGTGCTAATTATATGTGTAATAACCTTTCTTTTTCAGTTACTATAGTAATTGTCCTCAGGACTGGCGACTGTAATTTCCCCCAAATCTCAAATATCTAATTACCGCTAGTTAATTGTTAACGTAACGGCCGCTCATTTACTTTCTTTATTAACTTTACCACTTTTCAAAATTAATTTCCACCAGTTTCATTTGCATTTTTCCTTTCATTTAGATGTAACCCTTTCCTCCCTCTTTACCGACAGTTTAACTTCGGTGACGATTGCTTTTCTCAAATTTCCATTAGGTCCACACGGTTTAATTTTTCACTGTCATTAAGGTCGATAAGTGAGGGGGAGGTTACACGTGGCGACCTGGTGACAGGACCATCTGTGGATTTGAGGTTGTTCTGGACACGAATTTTGCATTGTGCAAATCTCGTAACAAAGTACTGGTTACGTACAGGCCGTTACGTCAGCGAGAATAAGTAGTGGGAGTAGTCCTAATTATATTTGAGATTTGGCATTTATATTGAAAATTATTAAAATGAGTGAAGGCAACAATTGCCAAAATTTGGTAGACTTGGATACGGAACAATCGGTCGAACAGTGGGAAACGCGCACCGCGGTACCCATTGTTCAGGGGCAGGCGGCTAGCATGAAAGACGCGACCGCTGAAACGCAACAAAGAGCAGAAATGGAATTCCAAACTTCAGAAAATGTTTCGGAATCGGAAGTGAAAATCAAATCTGAGTCCCTTGATGACGAATACGTGGGTACAATTAAAGAGGAAGCCGCTACGGAAGTAAAACCGGTAGTTTCCGGGAATTTAACTGATTTATTGAATGTTTTGTTTAACGGAATCAAGAGTCAATCGGCCAAGCAAGAAGATCAGGCTGCCAAGCAAGAAGCTCAGGCTGCCAAGCAAGAAGCTCAGGCTGCCAAGCAAGAAGCTCAGTCTGAAAAAAATTGAACGGATGCTAGACAATCACAACAAAGCTGTTAACATTGTTAAGATCAATGTTGGAGTTGTTAACACAAAAGTTGATAAAATCAAAGAAGATATTGTTGTAATTAATACCGAAATCGGTAATCTTAAACAGGAGATGATAGGCGGTCAGGCGGAAATTGCGAGCATAAATACTCGTTTTTATTCCGAAATTAGCAGAATCGAGAAAAGTGTAGGAGAATCAGTTGCTCCGATCATCGAGAATAAGGTGACGGAACAAATTCAATTAGTGAAAAAAGAGGATCAAAAGAAGGTGGAAACTTTAAAGGCTTTAGTATCCGAAGTAGATACCAAAGTGACGAAGCAGGCTAATACCTGCGAAGAGAAAAAAAGGGAAGTAGAAACGCTTGCGACAACCACTTGCCAAGTAATTACGCGAGTGTCGGAATTAGAAAAAGAAACTTGACGAAAAACAGAGCTATGTGCCAATCTGTGCACATAGTTCGGAATTGTTGACGAAAGAGGAGCGGTTCGACCCCTTGAAAAAAGGCGGTATACACGCGACGGATTTCATTAAAAATTGTGAAAGAGTTTTACCCACATCATGGACTAAAGAGAGAAAAATTAATGCGGTTATTGATGTGTTGGCTGGTGATGCCAAGCGTTGGGGCTTAAACCTCAACATTACGAAGCTGACTTTTGACGAGTTTAAAAATTTGTTTCTGGCTGAATACTTGTCAGACCAAAAACAGCAAAGTGTCTGGCGCGAATTTGTCGTATCGAGGCCTTTCGATGCGAATTCGCGCGGCTCGATGAAGGAGTTTTGTGAGGGCTGGATCCGCAAGTTGGAATATTTGCGTGATCACCGCACGGAATCCGAAATAGTCTGAGAACTCTACAAGAAGCTTCCAGATGATACAAAACGATACGTAGGAAGCAATCACAGGACAATAAATGATTTCCTGGAAAGAGTTGAGGACGAGGACTATTGGCGCAATAATCGCGACAGTGGCAGAGGCCGTGGTAACGACAACGGGTACCACAACAACGATAACTATGGGAATAATGCATACCGCAATCTTGGCAGCAATAACAATAGTGGTTCGGGCCGTAATGACAATCGGTACAATGCAAATAATAACAGGAATGACGGAAACCAGTATCATACTAGCGTGATACGGGCTTCGCAGAATAGTAATAACGCCAGAGGGTGTAATCAGCCGCCTCAGCAGCATCCGGGGAGCGTATCTGCTGGGACGAGACAGGGAAACCATTAGCCGCGCCGGTGAGGGGCCGACCGGTCGTGGAGAAATTTTGGAGGCCCAATAACAGGAGAAAACCCAGGTGTCGTCGTTATGAAAATTCCGTATGGAAAGTAGTAGATCAGCTGTATACACGGCAGAAGAAAATACATTCACTGTCAGTGAGAACAATTTAAGTAGTGTTCCGGAAATCGATTATAAAGTGGCAGCTGTAATACCCACAGCGGAACTGGAGATTGAGTTTCATAATGATTCACAAGTGTTGAGAGAAGATCAGATGTCGGATAAAACGTCCGTCATCGAGCGAGGGGATGAAGAGAGGGATGAGGTCTGGTTAAGGCAGTTCGGTCGCTTATACGACGAACTAAGAGATTGTAGGGGCCTGTATGGGAGAAGTGTTTATGGGGAGCGCGTGCAGGATTTTCCGCGTCTCGTTCCGCAGGAAGATAGTGTTTGTGAAATGATAGAAAGTTCTGGCCCTAACCGGCAGACTTTACCGGAAACAGTTGATGTTAATGGGGAGCACGAGCAAGATTCGTCGTGTTTCGTCCCGCAGGAGTTAGATGTTGAAGTAGTAACGGAAAGTTCTGGCCCTAACCGGCAGACCTTACCGAAAGTCGTAGTGGTAGAAGTAGCCGACCCATCCGACGCAAACCTCCAATTTAAACATTGCGAGAGTATTAAGGAGAAAGATTACGAAAATTTTAGTGATAGCCGGACACGATTGGTAGAAAAGCACATAGATTACAGCGTGTATGAGGTTAGAGCTGACATTATACGGTCAGACGATAAAAGTGTGGGTTGCGCAGATCTAGAGGAAGTAATTGTAGATACTACTGGGCACATTTCTCCAGGTAGATTGGCAGATGAGATCAAACTGACTAAAGAGGAATCAACGAAGGTGAAAATTAGTGAATTGATAGCAAAGCAACACTCACTAGTTGACGAGTTAGAGGAAAATGTTTCGGTATTGGAGGCGAAGCTACAGACTAAGCCTCAAAACAAACGTGTTGAAATTAAAACTGTATGTGAACAGAGGCTGAAAAAGCCGCCAGATAAGCCGGATTTAGGATCAAAGCCGGATGGTTTTTTCTGGAATGACCTGGATATAGACGAGGATTTACTGTGGGAAAATAAAGAAACAGTCGAGGACAAGTGTAGACAGATAGTAGTGTCTGCTAATATGCACGGCCTACAACTAAACGTGTTGATTGACACCGGTGCAGAATTGACTGCTGTATCTGGAAAAATATTTCAGTTACTGAAAGACAGACCTGGCATCGTAGTTATGCCAGTAGCAGGAGTGAAAATTATCGGTGCTACTGGGAAGGCCAGTAAACCGGTCACAAAACAGATTTTTGTCAACTTCGAGATATGTGGGGCACGATTTGAACAAGAGTTTGTCGTTGTGCCAGACTTAACTACGGAAGTAATTATCGGATTAGATTGGCTATTAAAGTATCGTGCAGTGATTAATTGCGAAAGCAAAACTTTGACATGTACGTCACAAGATAAAACAATAGTAGTTAGTTTTGACGAGGCAGGAGACGGTGTGCATAGTCAATACCAGCCTATACACATTGTTAACTGGCCGGATGGTATTGACGTAGGTATGAATCTGAACTACTGTAATGTGAAGAATCTCGGTATTGACAATAATGTAGAAAGTGAATTGGAAAGTATTGTAGACGGTGTGTAAAACGTAACACACGAACAAAGACGAGGCCGACTTTCCCGTACCTATTGCCATCACAACCATAGGGCATGGGGCAAATATGAAGCAGAATTTAAGAGAATTATGAACACCTTGAGACATGAATCGACGGGGTTTTCTCCAGAGGAAATCCTGTTGGATGACACAAGTAAAAGTTTAGTGGAAGAGATAATCAAATTCCCTCCACGGATTAACATTAGTATTGGTGTGAAAAAAGATCGTTTGCGAGAAGTAATGAAGCTAAAAGCCGATCCACGCATACGTCGTTATGACGCTAAAGCGCGTTTTGCTAAGTTTGCAATCGGAGACTTAGTACTTGTAAAAGCTCATGAGAAATCGAGCGAGATAGACAATGAAATCTCTAAATTTAAGTTTGTTTATAATGGACCATATAAAGTCATTGGTATACCTCACACAAATGCTTATTGCTTAGAGTATCCAAGCTCTGCAAAACGATTAGGTATACGGAATATTGTAGACTTGAAATTGTACCAACCTATGATCGATTAATACCACACAATGGGTAACTTGTACAGTATGTAAATATAGAGTGTAAGATTTAAGGATGTGCCATGTTACGATGCTTTTGCCTGACCTAGAGGTCATTAAAGAAGTTGTAATTAATAAGTAATTAATGTTGATTAAATTATTTAAGAGTTACTGAATATTAATCAATTTAAAAATCCAAGCTGCTAGTTTAAGTTTTCAGCTGAGTCCAGTAGATTAAGGAATGTAAATATGCTTTTGTAACTAGCTGTCAGATTTCATGTATGTGTGTTTTACTAGTCATTGCCAATGTACTTAGACGCTGTTTTAAGTTTAAGGCTAGTACATGCGTGTGATGATGGACAGTGTCGGGTTATCCACTGTGATAGTGTTAATGGACTCCTTGAGATTACTCGGGAGTGAGTTTTTCCGAAAGAATTCAGTGAAACGAACATTCTGGAAATGCCGTTACACAGGCGAGTGAGATCAAGCGTGCCGCACAGGCGGGCGCAAGAATACTAGCGAGGCGGAGCCGCTGTCGGCTCTTGTGCCGCTGTCGGCTCTTGTGCCGCTGTCGCCATTCTTTGTACTTGCGAGTATGGAAGGCGGAGTTGTTTTTCTTCCCGGACAGCTGATGTGAAAGAATTCTGTTGTCAATATTTATGTTTTTGTCGATCTGCTGTTTATTATTTTCTTGTTTAGCGTTAAGTACTCACTCATGACGAGAATATTAAATATGAAAAGGTTATGTAAAATGTGTATTCTATGTAATTAATTATTAATTTTCGTATTTTCATTTACCTGTTTTTTTATCACCATGTACTCTGTATAATTTTGTAAATAGAATTCCACTTCTTGATACTGTTAGGAATTTTGATGATTTTAGAATAGCTAAACCATTTTCTAAGTTTTCTACGAATTTTAATATGTTGTCAACCTGTTTTATTTTGTGCAAGATGGCATATTGGAATAAGATTTGGAGTGTCTCCACTCAATTATTATGGTCAAAAAATTGATTTATGGTTAATTAGACGAATGCTAAATTTTGTTGATGTTTTGAGCATATGCATTTCCGCTGTTTCTTTTTTGGGACATTTTCTGAGTCTCTTTACATCACACGAACATCCTCAGACAATGTGGGGCACGTGTAACGCCGGAAATGCATATCCTCCTATTTCCATCCATTGTACTATAATATTTTTTCCTTATTTTGTTACCTGAAGATATAACATTTCTGTGTCTTCGTATATTGTAATTGTTTTACTATTTGTATATATATGCATTTATGTCGATGTATAATTGGTTTGTTTCGTAAATATTATTTGTATTTTTACGCTGGGTCTTGCCTAGGGAAAACTGCTATCGAACGATTACATCGATAGGTCGTGTGAAGAATCAAAGTGTGTAGGATCTTTGGTAGTGTTAACTCTGCCGCGTGGAGCGCGGGCTGAGCAGAGAGAGTCTGGCGGGAGTAGCGAGTGGAGCAGGTGTGTTGTGTGAAGCTCCCGCGAGTTGCTGCGCTTTTGGGGTTTGGCAGCATGTAATTGCGCTCGACTTGCGATGATAGTTTCTGACATGGTGTCGCGGATGGGAAACATTAGCTAGCGCACATCAAGAGCCCGTTTCGTCTGGTGACCGTGTCGAGAAGAAGGCGCGCCAACATCCAGCTTCTGCAACAGCGACAGCCGACAATGAGTGACTGTCGCCACCTCCTCGATCGACGGCTTCAAACCTTCAATCAACTGACAAGGAAGACTGGACGCACGTAAAGTTTTAGAACTGTATGGCAGACCTCAGCTCTTAAAACGGTTCAAATCACAAAATTACAGCAACGTAGAATGAACCTTTGTTGCTCATTGTCCCAATTGAATTACCAAGCAGGGTCCCTTCCTTTTCCGGAATGAACCCGAGTGTCGTTGAAATTCAAACGCCAGCATTAAAGTAACATTATCCTATTTCACTGCTTTAATTTCAAAGTTCAGTTAAGGTATTCATAGCTGGCTACAATATTCAGATTACACAAGCACAAATTAAGAGTGCGAGTTTTGTTACCGTATTTTAGCTTACCTGTGACTGCAGCTCAGCTTGGTACGTACTAAATTTTACTATTGTTAATTGTTCAGAATCATTTAATTCAAGTTCAAAGTTAAATCTCTTATTTCTAAATTGCGTAGATTCAAGTAGCTTTTGAAATGATTGTTGAGGTAGTCCAAGACTAACCGTATTTGACTGAATTTCGATGTGCTTCAGAAAGAAAGCTCACTATTAACTTCAGTCACTAAATTAACTTTCGATTTTCCTGTTTTATTAATTCTTTTGCTAAATTAAGTCAGAGTGTAGCGAAATTTATTACTTCTGACAAACTTTCAGTTTTCCCACTACACGTGTCAACCTTCAGTTGCCACGCTTCTAGTGCTAATTATATGTGTAATAACCTTTCTTTTTCAGTTACTATAGTAATTGTCCTCAGGACTGGCGACCGTAATTTCCCCCAAATCTCAAATATCTAATTACCGCTAATTAATTGTTAACGTAACAGCCGCACATTTACTTTCTTTATTAACTTTACCACTTTTCAAAATTAATTTCCACCAGTTTCATTTGCATTTTTCCTTTCTAGCCCTTTCCTCCCTCTTTACCGACAGTTTAACTTCGGTGACGATTGCTTTTCCCAAATTTCCATTAGGTACACGCGGTTTAATTTTTCACTGTCATTAAGGTCGATAAGTGAGGGGGAGGTTACAACACGATCACAACATAATACCACCGCCTCCGAATTTTAGTGTTGGTACTACAGACGCTGGCAAATGACGTTCACCGGGCATTCGCCATACCCGCACCCTGCCATCGGATCACCACTTTGTGTGACGTGATTTGTAACTCCACACAACGTTTTTCCAGTGGTCAGTACTCCAATGTTTACGCTCCCTACACCAAGCGATGCGTCGTTTGGCCTTTACCGGCGTGATGTGTGGCTTATGAGCAGCCGCTCGACCATGAAATGCAGTTTTTCTCACCTCCCACCTAACTGTCATAGTACGAGCAGTGGGTCCCGATGCAGTTTGGAATTTCTGTGTGGCGGTCTGGATAGATGTCTGCCTATTACGCATTATGATCCTCTTCAGTTGACGGTGGTCTCTGTCAGTCAACAGACGAGGTCGGCCTGTACGCTTTTGTGCTGTACGTGTCCCTTGACGTTTCCACTTCCCTATCACGTCTGAAACAGTGGACGTAGGGATTTTTAGGAGTGTAGAAATCTCGCTTACAGACGTACGACACAAGTGACACCCAACCACCTGACCACGCTCGAATTCCGTGAGTTCTGAGGAGCGCCCAATTCTGCTCTCTCAGCATGTCTAATGACTACTGAGGTCGCTGATATGGAGTACCTGGCAGTAGGTGGAAGCACAATGGACCTAATATGAAAAACGTACGTTTTTGGGGGTGTCTGGATACTTTTGATCATATAGCGTACATGCCAGTGTAAGACTTAATGTTTCTGATTCTGTCATCTCTGCAAAAATTCTGTTTCCAGTTTAATTTCTATAGATATTTGTTAGTATCTGTGAGAGTGTGCTTTGCACTGGGAATTTTGCAATTTGCGGCACACGTCGTTCTGTCCTGCGCTGCCAGCCACTGCTCCTGAAGTAATGCGTCAAAAGGAGGCACTGCTCGAGCCAGTCAGAAGCTACACTGAGACAAACGAATGAGTTCTTGGCAGAGCCAAATGCAAGATCCTCGAGAAGCTGATGTACTGCCTGAGTGAATTTCCCGCTGATAGTTGCATCCTGTTGGTTTTAAGACTGATACGGTGCACTGTGTTTTGTGCGATTGGTGCCTTGGGTGTACTTGCCAGCAACAGCATTCTACGTGGTACCTGATGTAACATGCAGCGTGCAGGTGTGCACAATCAGTGAGAGAAGTTAACTTTCTTAAACTACACGCTGTCAACTCAACCAATTTTATTTGGTCGAGAATGCTTTTATTTAGACTACACAGCGAGCTTAAATCAGTTGTTGGCACAATTGTACAAAGAATTCATCTTCGTATTTGTTCTATGCGAATGTTCAATTGAACAGATAGTTTGAAGAAGAAACCAAGTGCAGGAATATAGATTTTGGTTTGTTTTGTTTTACCAAAACTGTGTTAGCGTATAGGCGCACATTGTGAGCTATTAGTGAGATATAAAAACGGAGGAACAAAAGCCACTCATCCGCCGGCTTAATCAGACTTGGAAAATACTCGTCAGTTTAAAGAACGGAATGTATTGCAGTTTCGAATTCGTTCACCCTCTGCGCTTGTGGTCCTACCTGCTGTTCAGTTGCTTAATACATCGCGTTTTCAGTGCATCACGGTATTGTTTTGTGTTTAATCTGGAACGTCTAAGTTTACACATCCGTCATACAAGCAAATGAATGACAGTAATTGATGTAGTAGCTAAGCAAGATGTTTCAAATGTTCGTTTGGAGTTTCTAATGTGATGCCATGGTTTTTGTTGTAGGCCACATTTCCTGACGAAGTATGTAGCATGCTGCTGTTGCAAATGAACAGTTTGAACCCTGAGATTAAACAACTTCATGTTCTCAGTGGCACCTGATAAGGTCAAAACTGTAACACCACTTCAGTGCATTTTCTCCTTGCATTCGTAGCTACTGTTCGATTCACAAAAATATGTGATACGTTAGTACCTCCCAAAGCGAGGGCACTCCTTTCTTCGAGGTAATCGCAATTTTGGGATTGCGGAAAGGAAAATCAAACGACTACACAGAATTTAAATACCACCATAATACACTGATTTAATTCAATTCACAAGGAAAATAAGATGTAATATTACTCAAATCTCTGAAGAAAATACACTGGATTTCAACAATCAGTGGCTGTAATTCCACAAATAATCAACAATGTTCCTGTAAAAGTCCCCATTTTCGATTTACAAGTTCAGGCAGTTACAATATTCCTTCCGCAGGGGTTAATTAACTGTATCTGCGTTGTCTGATATTTTGGTGAAAAATATTTTCTTTGCCGCAAGAGAACAATGCAGGATGCCCCACATTCCATCAGAAACCGTGTGAAGTGAAAAAATCCCGATACAGGATATGAAGGTACAACATGTACCCAAGATAGTTACATACATTCCATATGAGGACTGGCTACTTTGCGAGGCGGTGCTGATGTGACCAACAACAGCTACTGCGAGGGCGGAGAAAATGAAGCCCATTGATGGTCTTCAGAATAAATTTCATAGATAAGGCTTTCAAAGCCTGTGAGAAGTATAGATGTTTCTTGCGTATGTCGTATTTTTTAAATGATTTGTGAAAATGTAACTGATTGTGATGATGTAATATGAAGTTTTAGTGCTTAATTCATAATCAGTTTGAAGAAGGGAACAAATTCTCGGTTTTTGATATTGTGACGCCTCCTTCGCAACAATTCATCGTCCTAAGGTTCTGATATAGGAGTCTAATGTAAAGAATCTCATGTAACTGTTTGGTTAGGACAAAATTAGAATTAAGAACAGGCGAAAGTTTTTTTTTTTTATTTACTCACAAAACGATATTTTCGATTAGTTCCCTTCTTCAAACTACAGAATCAATTGTGTGTGTTAATATATTAGATTTTTTAAGATATTTGTGTCGGTGTTTTGGTGTAGTGTGTGGTTAGCTTGTGTGGTCGCTGTCTAGTGGAAGTAGTAGCAGTAGACCAATGTGTATTTATATGTTATTTACATCATCCCAGATAAATCTAAGACTTGACTGGTATTCTTATGTTTAATTGCAGAAGTTGTCTCCATTGTCATTAAATGTTATGGCTAAGGTCCATGCTCTGTAAATTGTGAATTTCAGTACACGATTACGTATCTAATGGAAAAGGCTCGATTTTAATTCTGTTGATTGTGTGAAAGATATCGGCTGCACTGAATGGTTTGAGCCCTGCTCAGGGACTTCTAGGAGCTACAGGAGAATATATTAATTTACTGAAAGTGTAAAAGCATGCTGTTGCTCACATGTATTATATGTTTAATAATTTAATACTTAAATTCATTTCCATGGCTGCACAACCATGAGCCAGACCCCATTCCAGCTATGTTCTACACAACAGTTTCCATTCCACTGTAAGCATATGATTTGTCATATTGACTGTTCTTTTGCTCTGTGATTAAATTCATGATACATATTAGTTGATCTGTAGCGGTATTTTGGATTTGTGGGATTTCTGGGATTGTGAACTGTTCTATTCCGATCTGTTTATCATTTATTTTATGTTGATGCGAAGGAACTTTATATACTTCCTTTTTCTACTCTATTTAATACTGAGAAAAGTGTTACTGTGTGAACTTTTCCATGTAGCAGGTGGCAGCATTCTTGAAACTGTTAACTGATCTCATGGGGGTATTTTCTTTATGTACTTTGTGCCTGGCTTCCTGCTATTGTGCTGACGACTTTTTTTTCTTTTTCGTGAGTAAATTTTTGACGGCCAATAGTTCGACCAACTTTAGTTCTTCAACAATATTTTTTCTTATATGATTCGTATTTGTTTCATTCATATATTACTGTAAATCCGTGATCATTACAGTGTAAATCCTGCCTGTTTTGTAATTATGACTTACCCTCCCTAATCCCTTCCTATAGTTTTGTTTCTCTAATGTGCTTGCCTGTTATTTTTCTGTATGTTTCTCTCAGTTTTCTTGTTTTTGATTAAATCGTTTACTCATTTTACTATCAATTCGATTATTAGTCTGTTACTGATACTACATTTTTCCTTCTGATGCTAAAATATAACTAATGTTAGCGTTTGTTATTTTGTTCTTGTTAACTTTATATTTAAGAAATTTGTCTGTGACAGTTATATTTCCACTTCATTCAATTGCATTTCAGTGATATTTATTATTCTTGAGTAAAATTTGTGTGGAAAGTTTTAACTATGTGTGTGTGTGTGTGTGTGTGTGTGTGTGTGTGTGAGAGAGAGAGAGAGAGAAGGGGGATGCAGGAAGGGGGATAGAGAGACAGACAGACAGACACACAGACAGAAATAGAAAGAGAGAGACAGAGAGAGAGGAAGAGGGACAGAGGGAGGTGAAGAGAGAAATGTAAGTAGTACACGTGCAAATTGTATAGTTTTTCGTTTAGATCAAGTTCTTTCCCACACTGTCGCCTAATTTCAGTAAAGAATGGCCAGTCTATTTCAGATATTAAGGAAATTTCATATTTTATTTTTCTTTGAGTCTTTCAAGTTCTCAGATGGCTGTGAGCACTATGGGACTCAACAGCTGAGGTCATCAGTCCCCTAGAACTTAGAACTATTTAAACCTAACTAACCTAAGGACAACACACACATCCATGCCCGAGGCAGGATTCGAACCTGCGACCGTAGCAGTCGCACGGCTGCAGACTGAAGCGCCTAGAACCGCTCGGCCACACCGGCCGGCTCAAGTTCAATTGCATTATAATTTCAACTATGCCTATCTGCCACTCAGACTTGTTCCTCAGGACAGAAGCAATTCATTTAAGAGGAAGCTACTAAAGTCAACATCACACGACCCACAACGGCGTCTCTGCACAATAAACCAGCGTACCCATGCCACCGTTTAGCCAAAGGGGGACATGAATATGGGGGTCATGTCTGTGGTTACTGTAGAGTCTAGTTGGGAAAAGCACAGCTGCAACTCTCCCTTGTGATACTGACTTCGGCAAGAACGGACAACTCCTGCCGTCCACACATGGTCCTGCTCACCAGGACCAGCCACCACTCTCACAAAACTAAACCAACACCTGTCCCGCAACCTACTTAGTTCATCTCTTTGTCCAGACACCTAGACTGGTAATCAACCTTTATCTGTGCCCCAAGGGAAGCCTTTCCCATATTCTGAGAACCAAGACTACAGATCAAGTATTCTTCATTTAAATCTCTTATTTCCGGACCTGCCTTCTGATGCTCCTGTTCTGCATCCTGCAAATCTGGTGTCAGAATCTAACCCAATATTCAGTATGGCGGATGACCATGAAATTTTGGTTCAAATTCAAAACTTTGTGGCCAGTTACAATAGTTGTTGCTGTTACTCTGTGCAAGCCAGGAGTTTAGTGGTCATGTCTTTCTGTGTGGGCTGAGATGCAACTCGTTAGCGCGTTCCAGTATGCCTGGGGTAGAGTCTAACTTGCTACCACACTGCTGTGTGTGAGATGAGCACAAGCCCTTCACCTACTGTCATCGTGCAAGTGAGCTGCTTGCCAGTGCCTCCCCTGGAGGGCAGAGCGCATCAGTGCACTGTGAATGATTGTTACGGCACGCTGCTGGCCAGAGGAATGCCCCATTGGCTACAGGTCAACCACTAGCGCCCCTCAACACCTGCCTGCCTGCTTGCCATGCCAGTCCCACCGTGGCAAGCTGCTCATCAGTGCATGGCTTAGCTGCCAGCCACAGTGCTGCCAGCATCGTGGTCTCCTCGCCATGGCAACCTCCAGCCATGTGGCCCATCTGCTCTAGCTGTCTGTGCTGTAGACCATGCTGTCTCAAGCCACTCACATATGAGCCCATTTGACGCTACCAACCTCATGCCATGCCCCCTCCATCGCCACCATCGCACTCTGCTCGCCATGGTTGCACCAGCCCTCTGAAATCTGAATCCATGCAGCCCATCTGCTATAGTTGTCTTTGCTGTGGACTATGCTGCTTGATGCCACTTACTCATGTGCCCCATTTCATGCCACCAACCTTATTCTGTAGCTGACCCATCACCATCATCAGGCCACCTTTGTCATGGCTACACCAGGCTGCAGCAACCTGTAGCAAAGTGGCTCATCTGCTGTATCTGCCCCTGCTGCAGATCATGTTGCTTACTGCCACTTAGTCACATACTCCACTAGCCCCATTCCGTTACCAACCTGTCGACAAAATGGTGCTGGCCTCGCGATGGCCACACCAGCCCACTGTAACCTGTAGCCATGCGACTCATATACTGTAGCCCTTTGTGCCGCCCTTGTAGCAGCACTTTCAACTTGCCATCATCCTGCAGACGCTGTGTGCTTGTCGCCCCATCAGCCACTTGTTACCAGGAATCCTGGCGCCCAGTTGTATGGTGCACAACGCTCACCTCCATGAGGATCACCTGCAGACTATATGTCAAAGCAGCCTGCCAAGAGCTGTTCTGCCTGAGGGTCCTGGCAACGACTTCTGTGTCATTTTCCGCTTCAATGCTTTTCCTGTTAGCTACGTCAGGTCCACACAACCCACATACACATTGCTGCCATCAACCATCACACAAAGTGCGTCACACTGGCCAGTGCCATGACTAGGTGCGCACCCTTGAACATTGATTAACGAATGCAATTGGGGACTCTCAGACCTTGGAACTATAGTTTTAATTGGACAGTGTTAAACCTATTGTGATCAGTTTGTTTATGGAGGACTTTGAGGAACGTGCATTGGTGTCAGCGACTTTGAAACTTGCGTGTTTTTCAGATATGTAGACGATACTTTTGTTGTTTGGCCTTATGGTAGTGAGAATTTAAACCGGTTTTTGCAACACCTGAATTCAATCCACACGAATATTCAGTTCATTATGGAGGTGGAAAAGAATGGATGCCTTCCCTTCCTTGATGTGTTGGTCAGAAGGAAAACTGATGGTACGTTGGGACGTTCTGTTTATAGGAAGCCTACTCACACTGACTTGTATCTGCGAGCTCATAGTTGTCCCAATCCAGCTCAGTGTGAAGGAGTACTTCGTACCTTGGTTCACAGGGCCCAAGGTATCTCAGACTCAGATAGTTTGGCAGCTAAGCTATCACATGTCGAAGTCACGTTTCGTCAGAATGGTTATAGTGAGAGGCACATCAAACGTGCGTTGCGCTATCAGCCTTCTATGCAACGGATGAGTGACGATAGCAACGAAGTGGCACCTAAGTCTACGGCCTTTTTGCATTAAGCAGGAAGCATTTCCAACAGGATTGGCCGTATTTTGCGAAAATATGATGTGATATGTGTTTTTCGACCACCTTCTAAGATTAAGGCCCTGTTGGCGTCCGTAAAAGATGATCTTGGTTTGCGTAAGGCTGGTCTCTATCGTATTCCTTGCAGCTGTCGCATGTCATATATTGGTCAGGCAATGAGGACCGTGCAAGACCGGTGTATTGAACATAAGCGTCACACACGCTCATAACACCCGAGCAAATCCGCTATTGCAGAACATTGCCTTGACACCAGTCATCCTATGAAATACAACAACACGGAGATTCTGGCTTGCACGTCCAGCTATTGGGATAGTGTTATTAAGGAAGCTGTTGAAATCAAAATATCAAGCATCCTTATAAACAGAGATGGTGTATTTTGTTTAAATGCTGCTTGTAATCCGGCCCTCTCTCATCAAAACAACAGAGGGATACAATTAGTGCAACCTGACCTGTTGATTTATAGTCACTATCGATATTTCTGATGTTGGTTGTCTTTGGCTGTGTCTTGACTCTGCTGTTACTTGTTCTGTGTGTGGTATCTTCCTTGTTTCTCCTCTATGAACCGAGGTATAAAATTCCCTTGCACATTGCTT
This sequence comes from Schistocerca cancellata, assembly GCF_023864275.1. Taxonomy (NCBI): domain Eukaryota; kingdom Metazoa; phylum Arthropoda; class Insecta; order Orthoptera; family Acrididae; genus Schistocerca; species Schistocerca cancellata. Next base: position 856,769,968 of record NC_064628.1, read on the forward strand.
CCTCCTTGCAGTTGTGCCTTGACAATGGCAGGGTGTGCTCCTATCGAAATATGGGCGGTGGTCGACGACGTCATCTGGCAGTAAACACGTAAGTTATTCGAGTGTTAAACTAGAATTTTTCATCTCCACTTTCAATTACAATTCATACAAGAAACCCTCTGAATGCTAGGTCACAAAAAGCCAATAATGTTTTTACAGCATTTTGTACCTCATACAGCGTCTTCCATGCAACCAAAATATAGCCATCTAATGGAACAGGTGGCGGGACTGGAAGCATCCACTGGTGAGCACAGCATGAGCTTACGGGGCGTATTTGAACTGCTTAGTTGACGAGTAATTCACAATCGTGCTGCTGTGCTAGTGGTAATACAGAACAGAGCAATGGGGACGACGCACAACGCAAATATTCCATTGTATCTACAACAGAAGTTATCGACATTTCGTCAGAGAGGAACACCGAATTCCACAGCCTGAGCAGGAAGAGGCATATGAAAACTAGCGCTTCTGCGAGATGAGTCAGCGGTTAGTGTGGTGTCGTATACGCTCGCCTGTGTGGACAATGTACATGAGGAGTACAGTGATGAAAGTACATGCTTAACATGAAATGATAATTAAATCAAGACCTTAACCAGTCGACAGGCGTTGATATACATGAACGGGGATAGTTGAAAATGTGTGACCCGACCGGGACTCGAACCCTGGATCTTCTGCTTACATGGCAGACGCCCTATCCATCTGAGCCACCGAGGGCACGGAGAATAGTGCGACTGCAGAGATTAACCCCTCCATGCTCCCCGTGAGACCCACATTCCAACTTAATGTCCACACACTACATTCGTAGTGCACCTGCCCACTACACTCATTACTCGCGGCAGACAATCTTACCGAGTCCCGTAAGAGTTCGGGCAATGCGTGTGCATCCAGCACAGAAGAAGAAGGTCAATGACCGGTTAGCCTTAACTATATGAAGATGGTATCCGTTGTTTCGGACGTGTCCGAAAGAACAGATACAATCTTCATATACATGCTTAACAAGTGAAAGTGATACTGAAACAGGTATCGAGCGATGTAGTTAATCATCCCTTGGACAGAGAGCCACAAATCCCGTCTATAGTGAAACGCAATAAAGGACAATCGTTGTCCAACGAGTGCCGGGTACTAAAACATATTTACGTATTTGAAAAATCATCCACAGCATATTAAAAAAAAAAACAATTATGAATAGATTTCGTGTAAGCTTGCAGCAGTAGAACCGGGTAGTGTGTTAGAAAAACAACGGATATTCAAAAGAGGACAAGGCGCACTTGTTACAAAAACAAAAACAGATGTTTGAGCGTTTCAAGGATGCTCGATGAAATTTACAAAATATGCCTGACGGTAACATACTAGATTATCCACACCAAATTTCGGGGGACTTGTATTACAGTGATTTTAAGGGAAGCAGTGGTTCGCTGCGTAACTTCAAATTGTGCCGCGGAACTGGAAGACGTAATATGACGGAATTTCAAACAAAGAATCAAGTTGACGATGTGGAATCGGCCCAGAAATGTATAGATCAGATAAACAAACTTATCCCATCATAATACTCTAATTTACTTAAAAGGATATTGTGATTTACACAGTCAAATGCCTTTGACAGATCACAAAATATACCAGTTGCCTGCAATTTTTTGTCAAATGAATTAAGTACATTTTCACCTTAAGTGTAGATAGCCTTGTCAATATCATAACCTTTTAGAAATCCAAACTGTGACTTTGACAGTATGTTATTTGCGATAAGATGGTTATAAAGCTGACTGTTCATTACTTTTTCGAAAATTTTTGAGAATGCTGGCAACAGTGAAATTGGACGGAAATTTGATGCTATTTCTTTATCTCCCTTCTTAAACAGTGGCTTAACTCCAGCATATTTCAGGCATTCAGGAAATATTCCACTGATAAATGACTGCTTACACAGATAGCTTAATATGTTACGTAGCTCATAACCACATTCTTTAATTAACTTTGTTGATATTTCATCATACCCACTAGATGTTTTTGATTTTAAAGATTTTATGATGGACATTATTTCTGTTGGGGTAGTGAGGGTTAAATTCATATTATGGAAGTTGCTTGAAATTTCTGGTCTGAGGTATTCCATAGCAGCATCTACCAAACGTGACAACCCCATCTTTTCGGTAACAGTTATAAAATGTTTATTAAAAAGTTCTGCAACACTATACACATCTGTCACCAATGTATCATTTACTCTTAATGCTATTTGTTCCTCTTCATGTCTCGTTCTACCGGTCTCCTCCTTCACTCTATCCCATATTGTCTTTATTTTGTTATCTTATATGACTATCTTTTCGTTGTAATATATTTTCTTTGACATCTGTATTACAGTCCTTAATATTTAGCAGTATTTCTTGTAATGTGCTATAGCATCAACATCGGAACTGTTTCGGATTGACAGATACAGTTTTCTTTTTATGTTTTACAAGATACCCCTATTCCTGGCTTTTTTGGCTTTTTTGTAGACTTTGCTCTAAAATTGGTAAATTTTGGGGGAAAACAATGTTCGAATAAGGTAAGCCAAGGTGAACCGTTCCCGAAAAACTTTTACAAATTTCAGGTGATGAGACTTCGTTTTTTGTACCACCATACCCTGAACATTATTTGGAATGACAGATGCAGCCCCCACATCGCATCATCATAATTCAGCTCCTTTTACTTAGAATAGAGTGGTTTAAGAACTCAAAATTATAGTTCATAGCAAGTGAGCAAAAATGTTTTTAAGTTCCGCTAACAAATAGTTTCAAGTATAGCTAAACAAAAATAAGTTATTGATTTTGCTGTGGACCTAGCTCTAACTTCATGTCTTTTTTTCTGTAAAACTTCAAATTACGAGATAAAGGTCACTAGAAAATTGCGAATGTTCTATAGACAAATTTTAATGCACACTACTCGCAACAGCCTTATCGAAATCAGAAAATATATCAAATTAAGCCAATAATACCTTTTCAAATTCTTTATGTAATTATGTTTCACCATTTTAGGGCCTCAGAGTACAGCAAATGGACTAACATTAGGAATGGTGAAGATATGTTCGACGCCATGCATACATTATGGAATTGCTAACACTATTGGACGAGAATAATCTTAAGTACCTCCCATTGCAATGGGCTTTTCGAAAGAAGGGGTGTGTAACTTAAGAAGGAGTCGAGGAATGTAACTGAGCAGAAAAATACTGAGCTGTGGTGGAGAGACGCATGTGCATTGGTTTAGAAGCTCTCTGAGTGACTCATTCCCAAGAAAATGGGAGGTATACCTTAAGGATGAGTTAAGAAATGTGGTTGGACAGGTATAGGCTGAGCTGTTATTGGGAGAGCTAAATATGTTTGAGGCTTAGAAACCCTCTCGTTGACCTGTTTCTAAAAAGGGGGGTTTGGTTTGCAAAGGGAGCATAGCTTAATAAGGGAGGAGGAGAGAGTGTGGGTAGGACAATGGGGCATGGCTTACGAGGGGCATTGTTTAGAAGGGGGGCAGGATATGATGACGTCATGCATTTGTCTCTCCATGTAGACGACCTGACAGGCAAAGGTCAAATCTGGTTGGAAGACACTATTGCATTCCTACTGATATATATCTGTTATTGATTTAAGAGATCGCATTTTCTCAGCTTCTGTTAAATAAAAATCACGTGGACTATATCTAAATATATATCTTACTTGGGGATAGTGGCGGTCTTCCACTCATCAAGAGTTAAGTTGGTGAACTCTCTCCCAGGGACGTGACACCAGTGATCAGGAGTTTGCATAGCGAAATTGTACATTTGCGAGCTCATCACATTGACGATTGTGCCATAGCAAATGAAAACAGTGTTTAATCTCTTCTGGAACTTTCCTCTAGAACCAATGACATCCATGATGTCCTCGAAAGCTGGTAAAACCTCTTGATCCTGATGGTATTCATTGGTCTGGTTGACAGTCTGTAACCGAAGAAGGTGTTATTCATTACACAAATCACTGGCCAATTTACCTATTTGTTCAATAATCGAGGGTGGGTATAACATAGACACAACTTAATTTATTCTGCCTAAAATCGTCTGTAAACAGGTAAAAATGTGACAAAATTTCATGTATTGACATGGATTTATGATAAAGATGAGAATGAATTACAAGAGACTGAAATATGTGAGTTACATAGTGATCTTGTTGAATAGTCTGTAATTATATGAAAAGTATTATACATTTAGCTACACGCATCTAGAGAATGTCAAACCGAAGCAATTGCTACGGAGCATGAATTGTACAATCTGCCCATTGTTGCGTGGCAAGTGAAAACGTTTGCTCATATGCATTCAAGTCAGAAGGAATACTGCATCTTACTTCCGATGGTCACGGGTACTGCAGTTCCGTATTTGTACACTGACACCAAGCAAACGACTTTCAGTTAAAATGCCTGTTCTGTATGGGAATATACGTAATGGATGTAAAAGTGGCAGTTGTAGACACTTGGCTGACGACATATGGAAGTTTTAGTCTGACCGTGAAGCGTGTTTGGATAGCCTAATAATAAAGAGACCGTTTGCAGTAACTGAAAAATCTGCTTTCGAGCCACTCCATTCTACACCGGATGGTTGTCCATATTCACAACTGTGAATCCATTTTAATGTATTTCATAACAGCTGTATTTCCCACAGTGCCCATGCCTTTGGAAATGCAATATCGTCATGACGTACCAGATGGATCCTCTCCATCTGTTACGTTTTTCTAGCCCCCTAAATAACAAACTTTTTTTATTTTCATGTTATTTCCATTTTATTTATCCGTTGACATGCAATAACTATATTAAAACCTCACGCTTCTATTTAGACTTAATTTCACTTAAATTAATTATTCAGATCCTCATTTAAAGTGTTTTGATTACATTTTTGTAATTGGGCTTCATTAGGACATTGTTAATTAAAAGTTACAATTAATTCCAGTTAGTATTACAGTTCGTTACATGCCAAATCCTACAAGCGAGTAATTATATTTGAGAAAGGTGACCTAAACCACCTGAAAGATTAGAATTTTCAAGTTCCAGTAAATATTTTAAATTATGTATAATGTATTATCTCCATATAAATTAACTTGAAAGCTCATAGCAAGTACTATTTTACAGAGCAGATGTTGTAATAACTACTGTTAGATTCCGAACGTCAGCTATACGGATTGATCAGGAACAATGCGCAAAGCTTGTAAGAATCTTGCAGGGTTGGTGGTGCTGAGTAACAATTGGCAAGAAAAGAATTCGTTCCCCGTTTCCGAGTTGATTAGCATTGAAGTTAGCCAACCAGGCCGTTGCGCCAACAAATTCATGTGACCTGCATTAAACGGTGTTGCAAAACGTTGTTCATTTGGTTTCTTGTAACCGAATAAGGGAGCGATACAAGAATGGCACTTTTGATGGTAATGAGGATCGAATCCGAGCCAAAGGCTGAGAATTCTCCTGTTCTGTCGTCTACGCCTTGAGAACAGTTGACGCTAACTGAGTCTGGTCGGCCACTTTAGTTTGCGTTCGCAGCAGCGTGATTGGCTAACTTCAGTGCTAATTGACTTGGCACACCATAGAGAATTTTTTATTTCTTTCTCAGCACATTCTACCCTGCAACACGCTTACAGGTTCTTCACACTGTTTCTGACCACACTGCATACTTTTGTTGCCTTAATTTCGCACTAAAATATGACCTACAGCATTGATTAGTTAATACACTAGTTAATGATTTCATGAAATTTACCGTAACTGACAATATGGCACTCACATATGTAACTGAGGAGATTCTCAGATAGAAGAAAAATAGTGTCGTTTTGTAGGGGACATCCTGAGACATCAAGGCATCACCAATTTAGTACTGGAGGAAAGCGTGGGGGTAAAGATCGTAGAGGGAGACAAAGACATGAATACAGCAAGAAGATTCAGAAGGATTTTGAAGAGGCTTGCACAGGATAGAGTAGCACGGAGAGCTGCATCAAACCAGTATTTGGACTGAAGACCAAAACAACAACATAGTTTTCAAACTAATGGTTTTGTCCTGGATAACTGTACTAACAATTTTTGGTAGCGTAACAAACTGCTCACCGTACTTAGTAACTGAACTTCACGTGAAATTCATTGTAGTCACCCTACTTAGTAACTGAACTTCACGTGGAATACATCGTATATGTTATCTAAAGTTTGAATGGTAGATCCTCGAATAAACACCATCTCGCAATACTTTAAACATTCAGCTTCAAGGTGATAAAAATTTTTGCTCCCTGGGAGAGACGCAAGCTCTAAGTAATAGAATTACTAGTGTGTTGGCCTTGACAGATAACCATAACTATTACTTCTGCTCCTCAGTAGGATATTTAGCGTCTTGTGTGCTGTGTTGTATTTATTACAGAGGTTCAACTGAGCGATATTCTAGTTGCCATCCGCAAATCCCATAGAAGCTACGGGCGATCATACAGGTATTATTTATGGCCAAATGTGTAATTCGCCGTTCCAGCTTAATAACTATCTCGAACTTTGCTTAATATACATCCTTGAATCATTCAAGCACAATTTGTGTCCTACATGCCACGTAAAATCATTGGTTCAGCTGTTGTGTGTTCATTTTAACCCATAGATACTGTGAATGCTGACAAGACCACCATTAGTATGGAGGGATCTCTCACACTGCCTTTTTATTTTTTATGTATAAAACCTCTGTTTTGGTGAATTTATATTTTCATGACCTTTCTGTCGTTTGTTACACTTCTTGGAAACAAATTTTATGAAAATTAGCGTTTTTTAAACAAGCAGAATTTAAAACAATTTGAATACTAGAACACATCAAAATTGGCATCTTATTTTAATTTTATGTATTACTAAAATAACAACACATCGTTACCTCTCTATTCACCCGCCAATTATCATCAGGGAGATAGTATTACACATTCGCAACATAACTGTACTGAAAAACGCATTTCAATTATGACAAATTGTATTTGGAATCATTTGGAGTTTACTAATATCATTTCAACTTTAGGGCAATTATTCCACCACATAATAGTACCAAGGCTGAAATTATGCCAAATTTTTATTTTAAAAATCAAGAATAAAGTAATTACCTTCCGTATTCTTCTGAGGAACTGAACTGGATTGTAATTGCTTTCAGCCTGCATGCGTTTCATACAGAACCTCCATAATTCTTCAAGCAAACCGGAACACCACAATGTTGACGCGGATATCTCGTTTTTACGTCAAACAAGGACAACAAAGGGTTGATGTTTTTCGTTTCTCAAAAAAATATATATATATTTCTGCATTTCAGGCTCATATCTCCATAACAGCAAGTTTTCTCCGAGACTTCCGGAATTTTTTGAAGACGAGGTGGCTGCAAGACAATATTGCGATGCCTTGTTCTTATATTAGCGAGTTCTGTTTTCTCCATCGAAAACATATTTGTTTTCTTACTGAAGAAGTACGCTTCTCAGTCATCACCACGTATCACTTCTTCGTGACCTTCAGTTTCCTTCTCCAAATTAGTACACGATCACTAAATACTAGAAATCAGGGTCATTATCACTTTCATCAAACTCCTCATCTGAGAATTCACTGAGGCGTTCTTTAATACACACATCCCTCTTTCATCGAAAACGCTATGTAGAAGATTAGCTTTTCTCACCAAGGAGAAACTGTAAGGTTCGACAAAAACAGGCACCCGAACACTATGGCGCATCTATGAGTCCTCTCAAGGCTTAAAAATAAGAAACAAATCGCAGCAACAATGCCAGATTTCTAGCATGTGTCACTTGCCATCCAATAGGAAAGTACATGTAAGAGTGTACTTCACCTCACAGGGATGTTTGAAGTATCGCAAGACAAAAAACAGTAGCGATCTAGGAGACCATCCATACTAGTTAAGGGTGTGACCTGCTGACAGTCTGCCCTCGCTCTCTATAGCCAATGCAGATCATAGTAGAGGAACGATGTGTTGACTGTTGAAGACAGCTGAAGGGCTTCACCTCCAATTAACATACACTCTCTGGCAGTGGCATCTAGCCAGTTAGGACGTGTTCCACTTGTACTGTAGTTTCCAAAGGACTAACTTTTCTAACGTATCATTGTAAGGTGCCGTGCTCTCCTGACCTTCATTTCTTATAAATTCCGACCTCACCATCGTATTCTGCGTATCACGACGTTTCATTCGAGCCCAAACTCGATAGGGTAGAGTGAGTTTTACATATTTCCATTTAATCAATATGCAAATCTAATAAATAAATCTCAGTTGCTCTCTGAGATTAAAAAGTCGACGCTGGCGTACAAAAACATTCAAGACACGACGGCCACAGGAGTTTTTTTTCGGCGGAGGCAACCAGCCCGCTGGAAAGTCTGTAGGAGGGTGCGTTAGCACGCAGCTGTGCAGGCCTGTCGACCACCCAGGGACCAAAACAGTTCTTTGCCAGAGAAAAGGGATAAAGCGCCTGCAACTGTGCATCTAGTGTCAAAAGTGATATCCCCTGACCCTTACATCTAAAAGACTGCCCGTTATGTTTGGTGGCAACATCTGCAACAAGTTACGTCTCCGTGCCTAGCTGGACTGGTGGGAGACGCAACCAAGCCATAGCCCATACAGTAAAGTTGTAGCCCGAATAGCAGAGTCTACTACGAACAGCTGCAAGAGAATGATATATATATTCGTTTTGAGAACTGCAACAACACTTAGGCGTTGGCATAGAGACAGACACTGAGCTGACAGAAGTCATGAGACACCTTCTAATCTCCTAGTATCTTGTCAGGCTCCTTTATTCCGGTGTAGTGCAGCAACTGGACGTGGCATGGACTCAACAAGTTGTTGGAAGTCACCTGCAGAAACAGTGAGCCATGCTGCGTCTATAGCCACCCATAACTGCGAAGGTGTTGAAGGTGAAGAATTTTGCGCACGAACTTACATTTCTATTACATTGCACAGATGTTCGATTGGAATTAGGTTGGAATATCGGACCGACTAAATCTTTCCTCAAGGAAAAGTGATCCATAAAAATTCTATAGTTCTTTTGGTACATGACGTCCATGAGTGGCTGCAAACGGCCTCCAAGTAGCCTAACATACCGGGGATCCAGCCCATTCCGTGCAAACTCAGCCCACACCATTATGTAGCCACCACCAGCTTGCACAGTGCCTTGTTGATGTCAACTTGGCTCCATGGCTTCGTGGGGTCTGCACCACAATTGAAACCTACCGTCAGATTGAAATGTCTTACGTTATTTGATTTACAAACAGCTGAGTAAAACTGAACGTACTCAGACATTTCTCTCTTTACTTGCTCTGATCGTCACTAAACTGACACACAATTTTTTTTTAATGCAACGCAGTCTGACTTTCAATAATCCCTACAAAAGAATGGTCCTGACTAACAATAACCTATACCTTTCATGAATCACTTACCTCACAAAAATCTTAGATACTTTAACTACCGCAATACAGCGAGCAGCAATACTGCCAGCTAAATAAAAGATTCCAAGTACTGAAGGACATTGACTACTGATAGGCATAGTTAGCAAATGAAAGACTTTAATAGAGAACATACAATGTATTTATCTTAATAGTGTTCAAAAGTCATCATATATATATATATATATATATATATATATATATATATATATATATATATATATATATTCATGACATCCAATCTTACAAATTTCCTTTTTCTGATGGGCACCCGCCCACATCGTCTGCTCCCAAAACTCAGCCATTTCTCTCCCCACATCCACCACTGCGGCGGTTCACATCCAACTGCCCAACACTACACAAGCGAATATTCCAACAACGAGTCCAACCAGCCACAGACTGCACACAGCACAGTCAGTGATTTTCATACAGAGCACTACGTGACGTTACCAACATACAAACCAAAACAGCCCACTTACAAGCGCTTACCAACTCAAATGCGGACACATATGACCAGGCCATGGTTCTACAGCAGTCTAGACCACAACCGAGGCGCTGCAGATGATGTCATGCTGTTAGAAAGAGCATTCGAGTCGGTCGTCTCCTGCCATAGTCCATTAACATAAAATTTTACCGCACTGTCCTAACAGATACAGTCTGCTTTCTGCGGTTATTTCACTCAGTGTTGACAACTCTACGCAAACATCGCTGCCCTCAATCGTTAAATGGAGGCCGTTGGCCACTACATTGTCCATGGTGAGAAGTAATCCCTCAGATTTGGCCTTCTTGGCTAACTCTTGACACTGTCGATTCGGAAATATTAAATTCCCTAACTATTTCCAAAATGGAATGTCCCATGCGTCTAGCTCCAGCTATCATTTCGCGTTCAAAGTCTGTCAGTTTTCGTCGTGAGAGCACAATCACACCGGTAATATTTTCACAGTAATCACCTGAGTTCCACAGATGCACAGATGCACTGTCCTTTTATACCTTGTGTACGCAACACTGCCGTCATCTGTATACACTTTTATTTAATCGTATGGCTACGACCCCCCGTCGGGCAGACCGTTAGCCAGGTGCCGGTGTTTAAATGTGACGCCACTTCGGCGACCTGCAGTCGATGCGGATGGTAGGATGGTTGTGAGGCAGCACAACACCCAGTCCCTGGGCGGACAGAATTCCACGACCCGGCCGGGAACCGAACCCGGGCCCAGAGGATTGACAATTCGTCACGCTGACCATTCAACTACTGGGGGCGGACGTCTGTATACACTGATCAGCCAGAACATTATAACTACCTACCTAAAAGCTGGTACATCCGCCACTGGCATGGATAACAGTGGCGACGCATCATGCGTGGTAACAACGAGGCCTTGGAAGGAAGCTGGAGGGAGTTGCCACCACATCTGCACACACAAGTCACCTAATCCCCATAAATTATGGCAAGGGGGCGTTGATCTCTGATGTCACGTTCAATCACATCCCTGATGTGTTCGATCGGGTTCAGATCTGGCGTGCAGGGTGGCAAGCACATCAATTGGAACTCGTCACTATGCTCCTCGAACCAGTCTATCACACTCCTGGCCTTTTGACATGGCGCATTATCTTGATGAAAGGTGCCACTGCCGTCGGGAAACACGCAGCTGCTGCAGTACTGGAAAAGTATGTTCCGTGTTACTAATCAGACAGTGCCATAATAAGCACAAGTAATAAAATATTCCGGGCTATTATACCGTGTTCGAAAGGATTTTCCTTCAAACCCAACGTTTCGCCCCCATTTGCGGAGGAGATTTTGAAGGGGCATCGTACCTACTTTTCTTGAAAGTCCGATTCACACCGTGGCTCGCTACTGACTGCAGCAAAATTCCACTTCCGCGCAGTGGCGTGACGTCACGTGTTTTGAATGAGCGACCGCAACTGGCCGTTGTCAACTGGCATCGTGCGCTGCTGCTAACACCTCAGGATGTATGACTGGTACACCCCTTCTTCAGCACCAGAATCCCCATGTCATTCAGTTTCATGCCCTCCTCCCTCCTGTTGAAACTGCTGGGGTGTTTCACAATCTCTATGGCCTACCTGATAATCTTCCATTGTATCTGCTTGTGGCTACCAGTACTTGAGTCCTACCAAAGCGAATGTGGTGGTCTCCTGGCTGCAAAGCATTTTTCGCAGTAGCTGATCTGTCAATCTCCCCTCTTCTGCAGCCGCCCTTGTGCTCACTAGCCGCTTTGCGACCGTTCTTTTCATAGTATCCGCGTACATCTCCCCACAACTACACAGAATCCTCTAAATTAATGCTTCTTCCAGCAGTTGGCGAGCATCCTTGGACAATTTTAGGGGACCTTGTATCTTCCGAATGGGCTTGTATGTCACCGCGATCTTCCGCTTCTTCAAGTTCTCCCTATGCTGTCAGTAACGTCCTCAATTAAAGGCAGGAAAACTTTCGATTTCACCGGCTCTTGTGCATCGCTACGGTTTTGACGCAGTGATCTTAAAGTTCTTTTCACCTCAGCGAACGAATAACAATTCTTGTGCAATGCACTGATGAAATGTTTTAATTTTGTGTCAAGCAGCTCTGGTTTGCAGATTTTGCTTGGACTACCTGCCAACGTTTATAGGATGTCTCGCTATTGTTTTGGATGGTGGTTCAAATACAGGTGTAGGTAATGAGCTGTGTGCATCTGATTTCGGTAAACCGTGTTGCCCAACCTACCATCTTTCTTGACAACTAGCACATCCAGAAAATTCAATCCTCCTCCTGCCATCTTCCTCCTCCATGGTAGACAGAATATTCGGATTGATCCCGTTGAGACTATTGTGAAAACGATCCAGTTCCTCCCTGCCGTGCCACCACAAAACAAATTAATTACCCACATACCGGAACCAGATATTCGATTTCTTGTTCGCCTATAACAGTTCCTGCTCCTCGAATTTTTCCATGAAGAAGTTTGCTGTAACTGTTCGTAAGGGGCTCCCCATAGCGACACCATCCTTCTATTCAAAGAACTCATCACTCCATTTGAAATACAGGGTTGTGCAGCAATATTTAAATAGTTTCGCAGCGTCTAGAGGAAAAATCTGATTCAGGTGTTGCAACATTTCATTGGGCGAAACTGTAGTGAATAGCGAAACCACATCAAAACTAATATATCCTCCAAATGTACCACTGTGCCGTTTAATTTGATACAGTGTGCCGAATTCTTGATATACGAATCCAATCGGCCCAAATTGTTGAGAACTTGTCAATCGAATAGGTAAGCGAACCAAACGCGCTCACTATAGGCTTTGGAGAAACATGTTCTTTGTGCACTTTCTGCAATCCTTAAACTCTTGGTAGTAGCGCAATTGACCTGAACAGACTTTTCTGAAAGCTCTATTCTAGACTTCTTTATCAATCTCGTAAATATTCTAAGAGATTTGTCAGGGGGGTCTTTATTCAGTTTCCTATATAATTCCTTGTAAAATATCCACATTTTCGGTTCAAATGGTTCAAATGGCCCGGAGCACTATGGGACTTAACTTCTGAAGTCATCAGTCCCCTAGAACTTAGAACTCAATTGATAACATTTTCACATATAGAGATATAGTTTTATTAATTACATATTCAATGTTTAAGTATTAATTGATTTATTGAGAGAAAAAGTAATTAAACTTGCTTATTGATTATAACCTGATTCTTGAGAGCTTTGGTAAATTAAAAGTAGTATGGAAGAGGGAGAGATCATGTTATCATTTTAGGTTAAATCCCAAACTGGTCGTTAATATCAATTTATGTATTCTTGGAATGTCACAGTAGCGCGTCTGATTACTTTGATATAGAGCCAGTATTAATAGCTACGTGGAATGTCTGTTTACCACCCTGAGCTTGGGAAGACAGTCAGAAAGTTATACTTTGTAGCATTCAAAATTAACAAATACAGCGACACGTTACAATATGTCATTACCTTGCCAGGATAATGAATTAACAGCATTCTGATAGCGTCCCAGGATTTTCAATTAACAGCATTCTGCTAGACGGGATAGAAAACAAATAGATAAAGAGGTAGACAAAAGCTAACACAAACTGGAGACAATTAATTTTAACAACAAATGTGACTCACCTGAGTAGTTAAGTAAATAAGTAGTACATAAGTGTAGATAAGAGTGTATTTTGGTATGTTTATTGCTGGCGCAAAAATATTGTTGTATTGGGTTGTGTTGAGTTCTGTCTGAACTCCAAGAGCAGAAAAGATTGAGTTTAGAACTATGTGAATGATATTATGGGGTAGAGTCAAATCTTACAATCTGATGTTAACGTGTAGTCAAGTTCATAAAATTCAAGAACAACGCGTAGAAGAACGATCGAAAATGGCAGCCAACAATAGGTCAAGACATTGCGAAATAAAGGCCAACCTTGATAGGATCGAGTTGGACACGCAACATCGATGTGAACAACCCGAAACAGAGTACGTGGCAATACCAAATGAGACTGAAAATGCAACCCATGGCGTTCAGTCACGTCAAAGTAATGGGCATGTGAATAGTGTTGCACATGATTCAGATGGAGAATCGGTAGACAGCAATTTACAGTATGTAGAACTGAACATGATTATAATGAATCAGACAGTTTTACAATCATATGAAAGAACGAGTGTCAGTGCACATACACTGTGTTCGGAAGAGAGGGAAACGGTGATACGAAAAGCGAGATGGGGAACGGTTGCATCACACGGCAACAGGTGAGAATGATGTAAGTGTAGAAAATGCTAACATATTTGTTATGTTCCAGCGTTTACTACAAACATCTCAAGAAACTAATAAAGGGCTAAAAGAATTAGCAGAGTGCTAAGAAGGACATATAACACAGAGGCTGAAAGAAACTAATAGAGAAATACAGAAAACGCTTGATAATATATAAGGACAATTAGATCAAATCCGAACTGAAGCGCAAGAAGCACAAGTCACGCTTCAAACGCTTATGACAGGGCACGCGCAAATGAGAACATATATCGACACTGTACAAGCAGATGTGAATACGTTACGTGAAGATACCAACAAAGTGTCAAGAAGGTAAAACAACAGGTCGAAGCTTTTGCCATCAGAGCGTCGACGAAAGGGAAACATGTCATTGCTGAGACGATGTCCCATAAAAGAACAACTAAAGCTGCATTACGGAAATTCGATGCTCGTACAGTAAAGATACAAGAGAAAAACGAACATCAACTTCAAAGGCTCAGGTCGGAAATTTTGCCTTCAATTGAAAGTCGAGGAGACGCAGAAAGCGTTAGTGGGGAGTCGCAGACGACGACAGAATCCACGTTAATATCAGTAGATACTACTGTGAAGACGGCAAAGTCAACAGTCACCACTAACGCAACAGAAAACGAACGTGAAAGGACGTGTAACACACGACAGAAAGGCACATGTGAATGTCATTCTGAAAACACAGAGATCGGGAAATTAATTCAAAACAGCACATTCCAGAACAGTACAGTAACAGTAGGGAACAATGTGGTTTACAGCAAGGTTACATACGTCAAACATAGAGCGTGACGTACGCAGACCAAGCGATAGCACCACATTACGCAACACCACAACCAGTACCACGAGTACCGACAGGTTACTGCACGGTATCTCACGAGCCAGAATTGCTTTCTAGACAAGATACAGAGCCGGTAGCAGCGGGTGTTATGCATGCATATTTCGCGAAGAAACCTGCAAGTGATTCTGAAACACAAATGACACACAATGAGCAGCCAAATTACACATGTCTGCGGAGATTTGATGCAAACCTAGGGCAGAATTTGAGTTTCCAAAACACAGAAGGTACATAGCAGAACGAAGTATGAAACTTTGATGGTAATCACTTTCTTACAGTGCGCAAATATCAGCAGTATAAGGAGGACACAAACAGTCTGCACCCTCGCACGTTCATAAATCAATTCAAAGTAGGGATAGCAACACACTGTCCTGTGAAACATGAATTACATTTCATTTGTGCACACATGGACGGAAATACAGCGGAAACTATGCAAATGATAGCGGAGACTTGTGATTCGTATGAATCGTTTCGTGCAGCCTTTATTGCCAGATATTGTTCACCGGAAGCACAAATGATAATAAGGTATGGCCTATTGCAAAATGTCTCACTTGAAAACTCGCGAGAGAAAACCTCAGTCAAATTATTCGAGAATATGGCTAAAAGAAATCAATATTTAGACAGTCCAATCCAAATATGCAAGACGAAATTCCCTATAAGATATCAACAGGCATTGATAGGACGTGGGGGTAACAATGTTGAAACATTCAAAGGTATTTTTCGAGAGGTCGAATTCATGTATGAAAACGACGCTCAAAGACGTCTCGACTCAGGACAGAATAATTTTGAAAGGACAAGTAATAAGATTCACAGTACTGGCAGTAATGGTGGACAGGTAATGGGCTTGAATTCTGGGAGAAATGACAATAATTACGTTGGTGGGAACAGTGTAAACACGTGACCACAACGTAACGTATATGGCCTTAATAATAATAATAGTTGGAACAGGACAAACAGGGATGATAATCAGAATAGCAACTGGAGAACGCGGGGAAAACCGGCATCCTGATTTCAATCAGCGATCGCCAGCTCTATGGAGAGAAATCAGATGAGGGGTTGGAGATGGAACGCAGCCACAACCAAACACGTCAGGAAATTACAGGAGAAATGAACCGCAGAGGGAGGTGGAATTACGACCATCAAATCCAGGGAAATGTACAGAATGACGAACATCCGGTATAGCAGGGGTTCGAGCAGATGATATACCTTCTGTAGAGACGGACAACACTCTAAACGTAGCGATAAATAGGATAAGATACGATGGTCAGGAATCGAAACTGCAAATAGGGAAGAGAAGGTTCGTCAGAAGTATCAGCACCCATATTTCAGATAGGAAGGAAGTCACAATTGAAGTGTTCGGACGAGATAGAATGGACAGATACGGACGACGAGAACGAACTCCTAGTTTTACCTATTCAAGAAATAAATGACAATGAGGAAGCGTTGAGGTATATGGCTCAAATATTTGATTCTGAACAGACAAAAGACGATTCTGCGCAGGATGATATACATACTAATGTAAGTCAGAATACACTTGATCAAGACGACAGGAGTAACCCACCAAATACATAGGTCCGAGAGAAAAAAGAGAAGTACAGGCATGTCCACCTAACCTAAAGGCCGGCCGCGGTGGTCTAGCGGTTCTGGCGCTGCAGTCCGGAACCGCGGGACTGCTACGGTCGCAAGTTCGAATCCTGCCTGGGGCATGGGTGTGTGTGATGTCCTTAGGTTAGTTAGGTTTAAGTAGTTCTAAGTTCAAGGGGACTTATGACCTAAGATCAACATCCTATAGTGCTCAGAGCCATTTGAACCTAACCTAAAGCTTAACACATTGCAAGATTTTCTAAGATCCTTCCATGGCACTTTAGAAGACATACAGAAAGAGTCGGGAGCGCTATGAATACAGCAAATCGAACAGAATAGAGACGAACAAGTAGATCATAGAAAGTCCAATAATAGGGCACACATTTCGACTAGGGCGGAAAATGCATCAGACCGCGAAGTATCTGAACAGGCCGATAAATCAATCTTATATAATTGTGGTACACATGAGGACACAGTACGGCAATATCACCAAGACTGTGTCATGTTCAAGCCAAATACAGAAAACAGCGTCACCATTAAAGACGATTTATCTACAAAGATGTATCTGCAACCTTCAGTGGCAGACAGCAAACATGATGACGAATTATTGACTAAGGGTGCGAGTACAGACAAATCTAATATAGAATTTAATGAAACCATAGAATCTAAGCGAGAGGTACTGTCACAGGTAAAGAACGGTTGTCATGTCTTAAAATCCAAATTAAACACGATCACGCGAATGTGTGACGAACAAACACATTTAAAAGAGAGAGCAAGGTGTCAGAATGAGAGTTTAAAATCGAGATTGGCTAAGGTATCAGCTGATCTGAAAGTAGCAAAAATACAGTTAAACGAATTGCAAACGGGAAATACTTCTCCCCAAATAGTTGAACAGGCACAAATAAATAGATTAAATTACGATGTAATTGAGGATACATTAATGGAGGAAGTTAAAGATGATAGCATTTTGGAAATACGTCCGATACTGCGTGTAACAGTAAAAGGTATTGGCGTTAACGCGATTATAGGTTGCTGAAGTGAGTTAACGGCAATATCGTAGACGTTATTTAATCGATGTAATAGCGACAATGAGTTGTTAGAGTTTAAAACACGCAAGGTCTAAGTACATGGTCTAGTTATAGGACGTTCATCGAACGTCACAAGGCAGAGAAGACTTACATTTGACTGCCCGGGTCATATAAATGAAACCAACATCGGCATTGTACCGAAAATGTCAGTCGATATGATTATCGGAGCTGATTTTCTTAGTCAACAGCAAGCGGTATTAGATATGGGCAGAGGATGTCTCACTTTAGGAGAAATTAAAGTTTGAAGACAACATGAGACATGAAGAAATCTGCGGAAACTACACACAGTTACAGATGCAAGTAGAAGGGCATATAGCGGTCAGGATAATCCGCAATATCTAAGGATAAGTGAATCAGAGCCTATGGATGTAGAAATACTGAAGAAATTCACACAGAGATCGAAAAAAAATACAAAGTATAGAGGGGTTAACAGATCAACAACGGTGTGATTTAGATGGAATAGTACGCAAGTATGCTATTGTATTTGAACCAAAACCGAAGCAATCAAGAATTTTCAATACAGATTCGAGATTAAAGACAACGAACCGTTTAGAGTAGCCCCATATAACATTTCATTGAGTTAACGACGAGCTGTATTCTTAGAATTAAACAAGATGGAACAGGACGGTGTTATTGAACAGGTACCGTCAATGTATAACAGCCCGTTATGTGTTGTAGAAAAGAAGGATGCAACAATACGTTTAGTGCTAGATTCCAGACAAATTAACACAATCATAACTCCAGAAACAGATCATCCCAAGAGACTAGAAGATTTGCTACGAAAATTTCATAATGTAAACGTATTCTCATCGCTCGATTTACGAATAGGTTTTGGCAAATTGAACTAGCGCGAGAATGTAGGAAGTATACTGCATTCACTGCCTTTGGTAGGTGTTATAGATTTAAAAGACTCCCTTTCGGACTAAACATTTCATCTGCAGCTTTTAGTAACGGTTTAGGAAGTATTTTACCTAAGGAGTTAAAGGAACCATTGACATTTTATGTAGATGATATTCTCATAGCTGAGTCATCATGCGAGAAACACAGTGAAGTTCTGGATACATTACTGAAAACACTTCAAGAACATGGGGTAGCAGTAAATTTGGAAAAGTCAACATTTGGAACACAACAGATAAACTTTCTGGGACATGTCATATCTTCACAGGGAATAAAACCGAATCCAGATAAATTAGAAGCAATAAGAAATTTTGTAACACCATATAATAGGAAAACAGAGGCTTTTTGGAACTAGTAACATTTTTTTAAAGGTTTATTTACATAGCTACACAACGGTTATGCAGTTTAACTGGTAAAAACACCCCATGGATACGGTATGAAACAAGAGTTTCAGAAATTAAAAAAGGCGCTAGCGGAAGCACCAATTCTGTCACACCCAGATCTTACCCAAGATTTCTGTATGGCAACAGACAGCGCCAAGACTGGTTTAGCAGTAGTATTATTTCAACATTGCGAACAAGATGGCCACACTGTACATAAAACCATTGCATCTGCAAGTCGTGTCTTATCAAAAAGCGAGAGGAACTATTCCATTACAGAGTTGGAAGCTATAGTGGTCGTCTGGGATTTCCGAAAATTTCGATATTTCCTATTTGGAAGGAAAACTATTGTATACACGGATCATAAAGCGCTCGAGTATTTACTAACAGCAAAGTTGATACATGGTAGGTTATCCAGGTGGGTTTTAATCTTACAAGAATATGATTTCTGTGTGAAACACATATCAGGACCGGCAAACAGCATAGCAGATTTTCTTTCACGATGTACAAATGGCGCAACACCAGGTAAGTTCGGTGCAGATCAAGACCAAGTTGGACCATATTATATAAGAGAGTACCTTTTGAGAATTACATTTCAACAGCCTTTTTAAATATTGCACACAAACAAAACAAATATCCAGAAGTATTGGGGATCAAGCATAAATGGAGGGACAAGAACTCGGTCGACATTCGTCAGCATTACCTGCTGAACAATGATGTGTTGTTCCACAGACGAGACCCAGGCAGTAGTTTGTGGATGGTATGAATTCCTGATTAATTAATAAATCATTTAAGTAATGGACACGTTGGGGCAAAGAAATGTTTCATGAAACTCAAAGAAACAGCACATTTCCTCAATATAGAAAGATGAATTCGTCAAGTACTTAAAAGATGTAAAGATTGCCACCGAGCCAAAAACATGACATTATGACCTATAGTACCGAAAAAATTAAAAAAATTGACAGCAACAGATTTAATGGGACCATTACCAAGAATAAGGAATGGGAACACACTTATTTTCGTGACTATAGAATTAGCATCAAAATATATCACGTTGACCCCTCTGAAACGTGCAACAGGTATTACTATCAGTAAGGCACTACAGTGTGATTTCCTTAAAGAAGTGGGACATGTACAAAGGTTAATTTCAGACAATGGGCCACAACATAGGTCAAAACCATGGTTAGCAACTTTGAAAAGACACAAAATTAAACCCATATTCATATCCCACTACAAACAAAGCGCTAATAGTGCCGGATGGACAATGAAAGATATACTGTAGCTCATGACACATGACATGGGATGCAAATTTACACCAGTTACGAAATATCGTTAATGAAATCTCACACAGTACTACGCATTTACCGCAAATCACAGTACTCAAGAACAAAAGACTGTGGATAGGGTAAGAGAAGTGGAACTGTTCCCCCCATCCAGAAAACCATCACACCAACAGATCATCAAAATAGCATTGGAAAACATTATACCAGGAGCTGAAAAATGGAAGCTTAGAGCGGACGGAGGTGCATCCACACGAAAATTCTCGGTGGGATGGTTGGTTCTTGTTAGAACACATGTGTTATCAGATAAAGGGAAACAGGCCTTCCACAAATTTTATCCCGTATATAAAGAAACTATGGTAATTAATAAAATATTTCGTGCCAATGCAGTGGAATTGGTAAACCCATGAACTGGAAAGACTATAGCCATCTTAAAGTTTATAATGAATAAAATGTTTTACAATAATTACATGATAAATAGCCAAAAGAATAATCAATAGACCACACATAATATAGGAGAATGACTTTTATGTTACAGGTTGCAGCGAGATATCTTGAAGCAGACAGATGAACCAAAAAAAAGTAACTATTCATCTCTAAATCTCATCACACTAATTAACTGAAATAGTAGAGTAGATCAAAAGGAATAAAAAAACTGGTAACTAATAGCATGACAAACTAACACATTAATCCATGTATGTCACCCATCATATTCATATATGAAGTGGAGAAAACGTACAACACAAAATACAGACGTATAAATGATAAACGTATTAAACTAAAAAAGTATTTAAATATCGAATATATATTCATTAGTGTTATTCATGTACATGTTCATACATTCAAAAATTCAATAACAAATTCTGCATAGCTGTTTAATGTAAAGTTCATATATATTGTATTATCTATGTAATTATTTATTGTTAAAACTGTTGTAAATTTATGTAAAAGAATTGTAAAGGTTGAAAAGGTGAGGAAGAAGTACGCCATGTCATCACCAACGTCTGGGGAAAGCAAGGCACCACCAAACCGATGTTAAAAAAAATCCAGAGTCTACGGGAAGCTACAGGTCTGAGTGAGAACAATTGCACAACATGGCATATCAATAAATCAGGAACCAAGGGAAAGAATTAGCTGACTCACGCCTCACATTAGGGCGGATAATGCGCCAGGTGGACAACGAGCCAGATGTTAAGGAACGTGTCTCACGCTTCACCACCGCTTTACCACAAAGATTGGGGAAATATAACCATTGAGACATCTGGAACACCTGCGACGAAGGCATGCAAACCTCATTAGCGGCAATAATAGCGACAGGAAACAAGCTCACAATATCATTATGACCACGTGGAAAAGTATATACAGAATATTTCTCTTAATGACCTAAGAGACATGTGTATATCTGAAAGCAGATTTATCACTTCCATGATATAGTCAAACTTAGTATCTCATAATAACAACTGGTAATCCTTTCAAGTAATTTTTTTCAAATAATTTCTCTAAACAGCAAATCCTATCCCTACGCCTGTGAAGCACAATTTCCAAGACAGAAGACATAAAGAAGCATCAAGCAAAGAGAAGAGAGGTCCTAAGATGAGGACAGAAGACAGAAGATTCCTTTTTTTTTTCAATCCCTTACCTCAACACTGGTACCAGATTTGTCTGATTCACTATAAGTAATAATCAACAAACAATAATCAACAGAACAGCTGTCAAATCTGTGAGCAGAGCACATATTTGGGGCAATATACCGTACTCAACCATCGAGTCGTTACATTAGACGTCCTCGATGGCAACCGTACCAGAAAATGAGCACGGACAATTATGTCATCGCCTTATGACAGTACCTTGGCAAAATCGACCATGTATTAGCAGTCATATTCAATCACTCAGAACTGTAGACGTCGCTGAACTTCAGTTACGGCAGAGTCTACAACCATCGACCAACATCAGCAACCACTAATCAGCAACGTCGAGAAGAAAACCAGCAGAAAGTGAAATTGTACTGAGAAAAACTGATGCGTGTAGCAAAGTCATGGTAAAACAGTAGAAAAAGGAAAAAGAAAAGACACTCATTCAAACGAACGCATATAAAAGTTTACATGACATTTGACTTGTACCCCCGCAAATTTGTAATTTCCTTGTAATGTTGTAAATTCATTGTAATGTAATTGAAGAATGTACCCTGTTTTTATGTTATGTAGTTCACATGTAAAGTTGTTTCATTTAATCTGAATTATCAGATTTTATATGTTTATATTTCATATGTAAAGTCCAGTCATTTAATTACTGGTATATTGCAGATACAGAAACAATATTTGTAAAGACAAATAATGATTGCATTAATGTAATGAGAACTGAATCAGATAATAGAGATATACGGGTTGAGGCTACAGATATTAGGAACAACAAAACGTTTCCATAACTTCAAGTCATCCTCATCAATTTCATGAGTGTTTGATAAATGTGGAATGACTGTAATTATTACTGACAAAGGACAATATCAGAGTGCATGAAACATTTTAAAATACATTAACAACAAAAGAGAGAAGTTGTAGGAGAAATCAGGACTCTTATAAGGAGTGTAAAGACAAGATCATCAAGAGAATATAACATGTAAAGTCAGGATTCAAATTAGAAATTCAAGACTAAAAATATGATTATCGAGAACAGGGTAGACCGCTAGCTGGACAATGGAAAATTAATTGATATTATAATTTTGCACTGCAATTACCAATGCCTCGCAGCAGTACAAAATGAAGTCGGAAGGAACGGCATGTCTAAGGTGTCCACATTTTTGTGCCTTTCATAAGCTGCATAATGACGATACCGAAAAAATCCCCAGCAAATAACAATATTATTGACAACAGGAAATAATTAGAGCCATCTCATGTACGGCATATCAAACGATTTACCCTTTTAACGACAGGGGCATGAGTAATATAACAAAGTGAATGCAGCTTGGAGACCGACAGGGCAGGTGGCTAATGACACTGGAATGACTCAATTAGCTTTAACAAAAGAAAGCCCAGGTGCACAGAAGAAAGAAATAAGGGAAAATAAATATAATACCTATCAGAATGAACACGGCCAGGACGCAAGTAAGTGGCCAGATTGCATTAATGAGTGGAGACCCGGGCAAGAGAAATAAGAATTTACTTTTCACATGGGAGCGGTCGGCTGAAGCCAGATGCGTGACGAAGTAGAGTCAAGGTGGGGATGATAACGTCATATAAAAGCTCTTTGAGAACTGAGTTAAGACACAGAGAGAGCGGGGGTTGACGTCTAGAGGCGGGC
Organism: Schistocerca cancellata; assembly: GCF_023864275.1. Classification (NCBI taxonomy): domain Eukaryota; kingdom Metazoa; phylum Arthropoda; class Insecta; order Orthoptera; family Acrididae; genus Schistocerca; species Schistocerca cancellata. Next base: position 856,793,516 of record NC_064628.1, read on the forward strand.
CACACACCTGCGTGTGGTAAAGGCGCGACTCTTTAAGAGTCAGTGAATACGACACACTTCACGTATCGTGGCAACAAACGTAAAGCGATAGTTAAACATTCCTGCGGAAATCTTTTCTGACTGAATTTTGCGCAAATCGATTCAACCCAGAGCGAGTGTGCAATTACCACTAATTTCGACTAGTGAAATTTGAATGTTCCACAGAACACATAGCGTTTGAGACTGATTACTTTCGGTCAAGGCGAGAGTAGGGAATTAGCGATTTCAGATCCAGCACGGAGACAACGCCGCCGCAGTTGGCGTTTGGTAATGTACGAAGTGCTTTTGGCGAAATTAAATGTTGAGTCCAGTTTTGCGAGAGTTGCATACTCCAACATATGTACGCTATGAACAGAGAAATTCTAGAGCTAATTACTAACCTACCCTCCAATACATACATGAGAATAGATTGAATAAAGTCATCCTCCCCCAACTTAGTTCACTGTGCAGCTATGACTTAGGTGTAATTTCCCTGCTAAAGATTTACTTGTTTCAATTGATAACATTTTCACATATAGATATATAGGTTGATTAATTACATATTCAACGTTTAAATATTAATCGATTTATTGAGAAATGAAGTAATTAAACTTGCTTATTGATTATAACTTGATTCTTGAGAGCTTTGGTAAATTAAATGTAATATACTGTAGAAGAGGGAGATATTGTGTTATCATTTTAGGTTAAATCCCAGTCTTATCATTAATATCAATTTATTTATTCTTGGAACGTCACAGTAGCATTTTTCATTACTTTGAGATAGCTATGTGAAATGTCTGTTTATCACCCTGGGCTTGAGAAGACAGTCAGGCCGTTATCCTGGCCGACATTCAAAATTAACAAATACAACGACACATTACATCCTGATCCAATAAACCGGTAATATTATTAACATAGTCACATTCAAAACAACTGTTGCGTTTCCCTTGTCAACAGGACAATTTACTCGTTTGTTGAAGTCTACCAGATGCGATAATACTAGTATTGAGGTTGCTGGAAGAGAAATAACATCCTCCGAAATACTTCTTTGATGACAGACGTGCTATTAACTAAAAATTAGTCTCTTTGAGAGGATTTTACATTAGGAATACTGGGGTATTTTTTTTTGTAGCGTGTAGCGGGGTTCTATAGATTTGATTTATTAAGCAATGATAGATGGCGCTGTTTTCTACAGAGATGTTGCGCTAATCTAATACAGAATTTTGCACAATGGAAATTAGTGCCGTTTTAAGTAGTGATTTGTTGAGTTTTTCTATTCTTTGTGAGCGTTTAGCTTAACTATAGGTTACGTTTATGCTCAATTTGCCTCATTGTCTTAACACAATACTGGGTTAAATGCTAGTTAGGTAATTTACACTGTCTATGCAAAAAGTTCTGAGAGTGATTTTATGTGAGTGGATCTCCGATTTCCTGCCAGAGAGGTAGTAATTGACGGAAAGTTATCGAATAAAACAGAAGTGATTTCAGGCGTTCCTCAAGGTACTGTTATAGGACCTTTGCTGTTCCTTATCTATGTAAACGATTTGGGAGACAATCTGAGCAGCCGTCTTTGGTTGTTTGCAGATGACGCTGTCGTTTATCGACTAATAAAGTCATCAGAAGATCAAAACAAACTGCAAAACGATTTACAAAAAATATCGGAATGGTGAGAAAAGTGGCAGTTGACCCTAAATAACGAACACTGTGAGGTCATCCACATGAGTGCTAAAAGGAACTCGTTGAACTTCAGTTACACGATAAATCAGTCTAATCTAAAAGCCGTAAATTTAACTAAATACATAAGTATTTGTGGTGTTGTGCGTACTGCAAGACCTTCGGTACACACACCATCAGATTATTTGACTTGTCGCTCTAACGAAGTAGGTGAGTGCCAGCAATATGTCTTGTGGTCTTATCGTGGCATGTTTATCTTCTGCCGTTAGGTCAGAAGATAGAAATGCCACTTACATGCTTAGAGTAGCATATTGATAGTGACCAACTTTAAACAGTACTTGATTAATTTTCACACCCATTTATTAAAATAATAACAATCATAAACCTTACTTAACTTGATTCTGGATACTTTTTACAGTTGACAATCTCAAGTTCCTTTGGTCTTGGTACGTTAATCTTATTCTCACATGGCTATGTACAGGAATATGGTAATCTTATTAGGCGCAGACTGAAACCTGACTATAGACTGATGCAGACTGGTGTAGCCTGATTAATCAGAGGTCTGTACACTCGTTATAATACCTTGCGTGTTCAGGTATCAATGCGCGAGTGTGATCTGCGAGGAGAAAAGGTTCTAAGTTAGCAGCAATCTCATTGGCTGCATTACATATTAATAGGCGGATCGGCGGAAGCAGAATTTGGTCCATCTCTAAGACAGCGCCATCTCGTAGTGCGGAGACGAACGAGCGCTGCGCCTGCGCTGTTGTGCTTAGCGGGGCGTGCTCTAGTGGGAAAGTTGTGTACGCGCTGTCTGCACGGAACTATGTACACAACAGTATTACAACTACGAACAACTTAAATTGGAAGGAACACATAGAAAATGTTGTGGGGAAGATTAACCAAAGACTGCGTTTTATTTCCAAGACACTTAGAAAATGTAACCGACCTACTAAGGAGACTGCCTACACTACGCTTGTCTGTCCTCTTTTAGAATACTGCTGCGGAGTCCGGAACCCTTACCAGGTAGGATTGACGGAGAACATCGAAAAAGTTCAAAGAACTTTGTATTACCGCGAAATATGGGAGAGAGTGTCACAGAAACGATACAGGATATTGGCTAGGAATCATTAAAAGAAACGCGTTTTTCGTTGCGACTGAATCTTCTCACGAAATTCTGATCACAAGCTTTCTCCTCCGAATGTAAAAATATTTTGTTGACACCGACTTACATAGGGCGGAACGATCACCACGATAAAATAAGGGAAATCAGCGCTTGTACGGAAAGATATAGGTGTTCATCCTTTCCGCACGCTATACGAGATTGGAATAATAGAGAATTGTGAAGGTGGTTCTATGAACCCTCTGCCAGGCACTTAAATGTGATTTGCATAGTATCCATGTAGATCTAGATGTAGATGTAGTGACGTGTGTCAAAATGCCTGGACAGTTTACTTATCAAGGACTCTAAATTCTATTTCAAGTTGCCCCTCGTTTGCGACTACTATTTGTAAATCTCCAAAATTAAGTATTGCCATTTGCTTTCTAGAAATAAAACTGCTAATGTTATTTGTTTGAAATTGTTAAATAGCATTCGGAGAACGCTGCATCCCGTAGGCACCCTATTAGCGACGAGTGCGCAAGACCTCACACTTTATAGTCACCTGCACCTCTGTTACTCGTTGCAATGGTTTCTATTTTCATCAGAACGAATGTAATTACGTTTTTGCGCTGAGAAATTGATTTAGGTTAGGTTAGGTTAGGTTACCATTGTGTTGGAGCGGCGACCATCTCGTCGACCCACTCATCGGCCACATCTCTCCTCAGAGGGGACCATAATGTGGCTGGGTTGAGTGGTTGCCTGACGCTGTTTTATTGTCCTCTTCCTTTCCCACATTACTAACCTTTTCAACAATTTCTCACACAAATCTGATTCTCTTCGATACTACTGGATGAATGTAGATTTTTCCCTTAGAGAAGCGTTAAATGCCAAATCGTTCCCTGCCTCTTTGTCCTATGTTATGTTAGAGCTGTAGCCACGTTTAATATTGTAGACTCCTAGTTTATGACAGTGAGAATATTTTCTCTCACTCCCCAAACTATGGAACGATGGGAAATTTTATATATTTACCCCCACATGTAGACGTAATAATGACGATCTAATCATTTGTTTTCTTCCTACCTGTTTCTCTGTATTGTACCAGTGCCAATGAATCTGAGAGTCTGAAACACTTACTGTCTCCTGAAAGTGGAATACGCAACATTGTGTCAGTCACTGGATGAAAAAAAGGCTTTTATGAAAGAAAAGTTATCATGACCCACAATGAAATACTCAGTATCAGTAGCTTAATGACAAATGATGATTAAATGTCCGCAGTGATCACTCCCAATCCCCAGATATAAAAAGTTTATCCTCTTGCCTACCTCTTTCTCAATCATGAAGGTAAATTACCGTGCAACACCCCTCCTCCAACCCTTATGTTAGCTTGTATTCTTTAGGGTGGGGCACAAATTATTTGAAAAATAAAGAAGTTTCATTAGCTGATTTGTGGTTTGTAAATCAGCCTCCCATATATTTCAGTAAGTATTTCTTAAGATTCCAATAGTTGCTTGTATCAGAACACTGGTGTGGAGATTAACTGCTTTTAACGAGAACGCTTAATAGCTTCTATTAATTTAATTTGATTAGATCTACTGCGTTTCTTAAGAAAAACCGCATTTTAAAGTATAGTACTGTATAATAATAATATTCAGGCCTGTTTCTATAATTAACAATGGATGTGGCCAGACTAGTGGTGATTTTTGGACTGGACCTCACCTTAAGAGCACATGGATTCATAACTATATATGTACTCACCACTCGCTTAGTGTACCAGGAAAACATCAGCCCAGTTTTCTAAATCCTTTTCTACAACCTCCCCCTCCCCCTATTCATTCACTCCAAACAATAGTTCCTCTTACAGTCCAGATACACAATTTTATAAGTACTTTTTTGAAAGTATGGTCTTCACTACTAAACTTATTTTAATTATAAATTTACGATTTTGATTTTTCACTGATTACATATCCTTCAACATTCTACAACTGTTATAGCGAAATATATCTGTTTTCTGTTTCACTATTTAAGTTATTCTTCTCCATTTTTGTTACCATAATTTTTCAGCACAGTATGACCTACAGCACTGATTAGTTAATATCATAACTAGAAATATTAGCAATGTACGTTTTTGTGTAGTAGTCTGCATTCACATTCACAATATAAAAAGCTTTGGCTTGTAATCAAAATATTATGACAGGTTATGGCGACAGCTGACGTTTACGTATAAACATGTAGACTGATGTTTGTATTTCCGTATGAAATGTTTTTGTAGTAGAAGGGTAACAGTTCGTTATGTCCCAAAACCTCTGAGTTAATACTTATATTTGAGGTAGGTGACGTAAATTATTTGGAAGTTAAGCATTCCTGCATCCCAGCATAGTACTTCAAATTACCTAAACCGGTTCTCGTCCACAATAATTAACATAAAATGTCACAGCCAGTACCGTTTTCCAGCGCAGATGTAATAACCATAGTTAGATTCCAGTCTTCAACTACGTAGTTTTGTTACCTCAATTTTTCAGCACAGTACGACCTAATGCATTGATTAATTAATATCATAACTAATGATTTCATGAAATTCACTGTAACTGGCAGTGTGGCACTCGCATATGTAAATGAGGGGATTCACAATTTATTCTTATGAATTTGTAACCAGTAACATTTGTTTTAATCCAGAGTTCTGTTGGTAGTTGTAATTCATGAAAAAGAATAAATTCCAACGTAGCCAAATTGTAAACTATTATGTGCTTTTCAAAATAACAGTTTAATCTTCCGCCCGTCTATAAATAGACGTCATCCAAAATAGTCATTTGGAAGGTACTTGAGTAATTTCTATCTTCAAGTGCACTCCACAATTACGTAAATTCTCTGCACACAAACATGCACATCAGTAATGGCAAAATTCAATGTAATTATTTTCAAGTGATACCTGTAATTTCAAGTAATTCACTTTTTTATGTGAACTGTGATGTGATCAACAGGTACCGTGAACTACCAGTGTCATCCGACTGAACTACTGTTGGACACATTGATCTGTACAATGGGATCACTTAAACGATTCACTGGTGTGCAGTTGTCTTAACAGAGACTGTGTTAAGTGAGAAGTGGGATATTTTCGTATAAACAGAAAATTGTTTGTAGCACAATCGAACACTCAACTCCAGCAGTGGACAGTCACTCTTAATGTGGTCTGTGTCCAGGGTAGTTGCACAAATAATTTTTGGTAGTGTAACGAACTGGTCACCCTATTTAATAAGTGAACTTACCATGGAATAAAAGTATGACTTATTATTATCTAAAATATTGTGTTGAGCATATATTTTAGCAAACACGACCCTGCACTCGTTTAAACTTTGATATGATCAAGGTTGCTGCTACCAAGGAGAGGCCACATAGGTCAGTTCCGCCCCAGACCCTAAGTAGTAGAATTACTGGTGCATTGGTCTTGACGAATAACTATAACCTTTGCTTCTGCTCCACATCAGGACGTTAATGGTCTTGTGTATTGAATAGTATTTATTACAGAGGTTCAGTTGAATAATATTTCCTTTGCACTATGTCAGAATAACTGCCGTTGTCATCTGTAAATCCCAGAAAAACTACTAACGATCACACATGTAATAGAGGGTTGGAACTTAAATAGTGGCAACTATTTATTCACAACCGATACAAATGAGTTACATGTTTGCACCTGCTACTGTCCTCCAGAGTAGTCACCAGCGTGGTGTAGAACCCGTTGCCAGCGATGTGGAAGGCGTAGTATACCATTACCAGAGCCTGTTCTGTTGAATGGAGCGGTCTACTGCCTGTCGAATCTCTGGAACAGTTCTGAAGCGAATGCCACGAAGTGGTTCCTTCATCTTCGGAATCAAATCATAGTGACAAGGACTTAAGTCCGGAGAGTATGGTGGATGGTACAGTACTTTCCAGACCCGTCGACCGAACAGAGTAGCCAAAGCTTGCGCTGTATATGCCCGCACATTGTCGTGCAAAATAATGAGTAGGTTGTGCAGAAATTGTCGCCGCATCTTTCGCAAAGTTGATCGCAGGTGATGCTCCGAAAACGAACAGTAATATTGTGCATTGATGGTCTGCCGTGGAGGAACGTAATGCGTTAGGTTAACATCATCACAGTCGTACACGAGAATCACCATAACTTTCACCATGCTGGGGCTCTGACGCACTTTCGACTTTCGCGGCGACCCATAATGACGCCGTTCGTTGGACTGGCGCCTCAGTTTTGACTCGTTCGATGTGGCCCATGTCTCATCCAGTGTTACGACAAGGCATAAAATAGCCTCTCCTTTTAGCTCATAGTGCTCCAAGTGCGTCTGAGCAGCGTCGAAACGCAACCATTTCTGCATTTCCGACAAGTCATGCGGAACCCAACGTGATACAATTTTTCGCATGCCCAGGCATTCCTTCAGGATGTGAAGCACAGTCGTATGAGATAATCCGGTTTCGTGGGCGAGCTCACGAACAGTATGGCGTCGGTCACTGTCCACTAGTGCCGCAACAGCATGCATTTCTTCTTCAGAGACTCTAGGACGACCTGACCGATGCATGCCTACCACAGTTCGCCGACCTTCGTTGAAAGCTTTTACCCAACGTGCCACTGTTCTGTACGGCAATGCCGATTCCCCGCACGCCTCTTGAAGATTTTGATGACACTGTCGTGCTGTACGACCTCTGACACATTCAATCTTGATCCAACTACGTTGTTCCTGTTTCGTAAACATTGCGACACCGTTACGTTAGACCGCTCGCTCACGAGTGAGTGTGTTTCCCTCGACTGCGCACGCCAGTGACGTGGTACGGGCGAGTCCATTTGCTCGCAGGTAAGGTAGGTATGTTAACAACATGTGCTAGCAGCGACAATAGTAGATTCCATTGCATAGTGTCTCTACAGCAGTGTTGCCACTGATTAAGTTCCAACCTACGTATTTATGGCCCAATGTACAGTTCGCGCAGTCAGTTTAATAATTATTTCGCGTTTTTCAAATGTAATTCATTTTGTCTTACATGCCACGTAAGAGTGTCGCTTCAGCAGAGGTACGTTTCTGTGAAACTTGATCTGCAGATAATAATGTGACAAGGATCACATGTTGACTACTAGCTACAGCCGAAGGACGTCAGCTGCAAGTCACACACCCCACCAGGCACTGCCATCCAGCTGGTCAGGACGTTTTTCATTCCTGACTCCTTTGTGGATTGTAGCTCCGAAACGACTTACATTTCTAACTCGTTCCCTCTCGGCCACAAGACGCTGTACCTCTATAGGGAATAACGATCTTTCAGTTCATAAAAACCATCATGATTTAATAATCCCTAAAGATGCCCACACCTCTGCTATCCAGATAAGGCTCCTCTGCACCTGGACATCTAGTGTCAAAAGTGGTATACCCTACCTTTAGACCTAAGAGACGGGCCACGAGTTATATCTTTCTACCTAGTTGGGCCAGGAAGGGACACTCCACTTGGGAGCCATCATGCCGTAGTCCGCCTGTAGTACAATCGATAAATAAAGACCGCTGGCATCTGCCAATGCTATTGCTAGCTTCCAGCTGAACTACGAACGGCTGCTGGCGAAAAATGTTTATTCTTGTGTTTGGAACCGCAGCAACACTTAGGCGTTGCCACAGAGACACACACTGAGATGACAGATGTCATGGAATAACTGCTGATATCGTGTCGAACCTCCTTCAGCACGGCGGAGCTTGCCGTGGCATGGACTCAACATGTCGTTGAAAGTCACATGCAGAAATATTGAGTCATGCTGCCTGTTCAATATATTCGTCCATAATTGCGAAAGTGTCGCCAATCCAGGATTGTGTACATGAACCTCTAGATTATGTCCCATAAATTTTCGATGGGATTCACGTCGAGCGATCTCAGTGGCCAAATCACTCACTCGAAATGTCCAGAATTGTTCTTCAAACAAATTGTGAACAATTGTGGCCCAGTGATATAACACATAGTCACTCAAAAACATTCCATCATTGTTGGCGAACATGAAGTTCATGAATGGCGGAAAATGGTCTCTGAACCGCGCACGGCTCGCGTTTATCCTATATATTGTTTGTCATCTTCTATTACGGTACTGCCGCCTCGTTTACTTGTTCCATTTGCTGGCGTCAATAACTTCCTGCCTTTCTTGCCTGTCAGAGGCAGCAGCAGCGCGTATCGATAAGTGCACTGTCATACCATCTCTGGAGCGGCCGATAGTGTTTCCAGGTCGCCGCGTGTCTGGCAGTAAGTTCGGGACGGACCAGCAGTGCAATCGGGACGCAGCAGCAGTGAAGTCGGGGGACGGGGCGCCAACAGCCAGTGCTCGCCGACCGCTGGCGACATACATGAACTGTCCGACGGAGGGAGATTGGAGCTGGACGACCGTTGGTTGGTCGTTCGGTTGGTCGCCTCATCGGCCAAGGTATACTTTCTCCTTTCACCGTTTCCGGGCCTGAAGGTTGGTTGGTTGGTGTGGAGCAGCGACGAAGTCTCCGTGGCGCGTGTCTGGTCGGCGCTGCTGGCTGTGTCCACGCGCGGTCGGAGTTTGTGGGGCTGTTCCCATTGCTACGAGGCCCGTGGCTCACTGATCCCGGATACGAAAGTAAAGTCTTTACTTAATCTACCAGCCAGCCCCAACTGTTCACATTCTCTCTTTGGAATTTCGTTGTGGGCTGTTGGGACATCCTATCGCTTGGTCTGTTCACTGTCGGGTTGTCGTCGGATCGACAATGGCTTGGCCGACTGTCTGTCTCACTTAAGCGAGCATTAGTGTTTGAATTGCAGCCCGACCCTCAGAACTTCTGAGCGCCCTTGCGTGTACTGCCTTTTTTAATTTGTTCTTGCTGTTTGTACTTGTATGGCTTCTAGCCGACTTTTTTTTAAAAAATTTAGTTTTTTTTTCCAGTCTACTGACTGGTTTGATGTGGCCCGCCACGAATTCCTTTCCTGTGCTAACCTCTTCATCTCAGAGTAGCACTTGCAACCTACGTCCTCAATTATTTGCTTGACGTATTCCAATCTCCGTCTTCCTCTACAGTTTTTGCCCTCTACCGCTCCCTCTAGTACCATGGAAGTCATTCCCTCATGTCTTAGCAGATGTCCTATCATCCTGTCCCTTCTACTTATCAGTGTTTTCCACATATTCCTTTCCTCTCCGATTTTGCGTAGAACCTCCTCATTCCTTACCTTATCAGTCCACCTAATTTTCAACATTCGTCTATAGCACCACATCTCAAATGCTTCCATTGTCTTCTGTTCCGGTTTTCGCACAGTACATGTTTCACTACCACACAATGCTGTACTCCAGACGTACATCCTCAGAAATTTCTTCCTCAAATTAAGGCGGTATTTGATATTAGTAGACTTCTCTTGACCAGAAATGCCTTTTTTGCCATAGCGAGTCTGCTTTTGATGTCCTCCTTGCTCCGTCCGTCATTGGTTATAATACTGCCTAGGTAGCAGAATTCCTTAACTTCATTGACTTCGTGACCATCAATCCTGATGTTAAGTTTCTCGCTGTGTTCATTTCTACTACTTCTCATTACCTTCGTCTTTCTCCGATTTACTCTCAAACCATACTGTGTACTCATTAGACTGTTCATTCCGTTCAGCAGATCATTTAATTCTTCTTCACTTTCACTCACGATAGCAATGTCATCAGCGAATCGTATCATTGATATCCTTTCACCTTGTATTTTAATTCCACTCCTGAACCTTTCTTTTATTTCCATGATTGCTTCCTCGATGTATAGATTGAAGAGTAGGGGCGAAAGGCTAAAGCCTTGTCTTACACCCTTCTTAATACGAGCACTTCGTTCTTGATCGTCCACTCTTATTATTCCCTCTTGGTTGTTGTACATATTGTATATGACCCGTCTCTCCCTATAGCTTACCCCTACTTTTTTCAGAATCTCGAACAGCTTGCACCATTTTATATTCTCGAACGCTTCTTCCAGGTCGACAAATCCTATGAAAGTGTCTTGATTTTTCTTTAGCCTTGCTTCCATTATTAGCCGTAACGTCAGAATTGCCTCTCTCGTCCCTTTACTTTTCCTAAAGCCAAACTGATCGTCACCTAGCGCATTCTCAATTTTCTTTTCCATTCTTCTGTATATTATTCTTGTAAGCAGCTTCGATGCATGAGCTGATAAGCTGATTGTACGATAAGTCTCGCACATGTCAGATCTTGCCGTCTTCGGAATTGTGTGGATGATGCTTTTAAGGTTGTTTTACCCTTAAGGTGTAAGATTCCTTAGACCTTCAGCCTAATTTAAAGAACTGTTTCACGTAAGACTTTTGGCATTTTAAAGGCTTTAATGTTGTTGAATTTTAAGTGTTGGATCTTCAGCCAGTTTCTAGTGTGAGTTGTTTTGCTCTTAAGGACTTCAGCCTAGTTCAAAGAATTGTTTCACGTAAGGCCTTTGTCATTTTAAAAAAAAAATAATGTTATGGAGTTTTAAGTGTTAGGCCTTCAGCTGATCTGAATTTAACTTGTTTACTCTTGAAGTGTCTGATTCTTTGGGCCTTCAGCCTAACTAAAGAACTGTTTAAAGATTAGGCTTTACCTTTAAAATTTTGGTTGAGTTTTGCCTAATTAAGAACTGTTTTACGTAACGCCTTTGTTTTTTTTATTTAATGTTGTTTAGCCTTAAGTGTTAGGCTTTCAGCCGATTTTGAATTCAGATTGTTTGCCCTGAAAATCTCAGATTCTTTGGGCCTTCAGCTTAAATAAAGAACTGTTGTAAGGTAAGGCTTGCCTTTTAAATTTCTGATTGTGCTTGCGGTTTAAGTGATTGACTTTCAGCCGTTTTTAAATTAAAGTGGCTTTCAGCTGGTAATTAAGTCCCAAAGATTAAAGCTGTGTGTTAAAAAAAATTCTTTTGGGCTCTTGTAATGTTTGATCAAATAATTAAGTTGTATGTCGAGTGTAACTGTCAGCCCCTTATTTTGTCATCTTTCCTCGATTTAAACTGCCTGTCCTGTCCTACAGGTTTAGCAGGGCGTCTCAGTGTCCAGGTAGCGTAACATAACCAGCACTCAGTCCATTCCAAGTAAACACAGATCGCACCATTATGGAGCCACCACTAGCTTGCAACTTCCCTTGTCAACAACTGGGATCCATAGCGTCTTGGCGTCTGCGGCACGTTCGAACACTACCATCAGCTCTTACCAACTGAAATCGGAACTCATCTGACCAGGCCACTGTTTTCTGATCTTCTAGGGTCGATCCGATATGGTGACGAGCCCAGGAGAGATGCTGTAGGCGTTGTCGTGCTGTTAGCAAAGGCACTCGCGTCGGTCGTCTGTTGCCACAGCCCATTGACGTCAGATTTCGCTGCACTGTCCTAACGATTGGCCTCATTTTGATATCTGGGTTGTTTCATGCAGTGTTGCTTGTCTGTTAGCACTGACAACTCTACGCGAATACCACTGCCCTGGGTCGTTAAGTGAAGGCCGTCGGCCACTGTGTTGTCCGCGGTGAGAGGAAATGCCTGATATTTAGCGTTGTCGCCGCACAAGAGACTCTGTGCATCTGTGAATATTGAATTCCATAACGATTTCGGAAATGGAATGTCGCATGCGTCTAGTTCCAACAACCATTCCGCGCTCAAAGAAGAAACCACCATAATAATGAAATAAGGGAAATCAACGCTCGCACGGAAAGATATATCTGTTCGTTTTTTCCGCAATCTGTTCGAGGGTGGAATAGTAGAGAATTATTGTGAAGTTGGTCCGATGAATCATCTTCCAGGCACTTAAGTGTGATTTGCAGAGTACCCATGTAGACTTAACTGTAGAACGTGGATGTCTGTTAATTCCCGTCGTGCGGTGATAATCGCATCGGAAACATATTTGCACGGATCCCTGAGCACAAATGACAGCTGCACCCTTGCACTGCCCTCCTATATCTTGTGAACGCAATACTGTCGCCATCTGTACATGTGAAAATCGCTGTCCCATGACTTTCTTCACCACAGTGTACACAAAATCGGTTTACGTGACTGGTAAAAATAGACACGTCATGCAGCAACTCTGGGGGCTTCACTCGCCAAGCCCACAACTGAGTGAATTGATACACTTTGAAAAAATATTTCATAAGAATGGATATACCAAATATCAGATTGAGAGAGTTCTGCAATCGAAAAAACCAGACCAACCGAAAGAAAAGCAAGAAGATAGAGATGTAAAGCCTATAGTTTTTCTATCGTATGTAGGAAATATTTCTTCTAAAACTGCAAGAGTGTATTTGATCTTTGTTCCATGGGCCAAGACTGCTGCTCTTCTGAGATCTTTGAATGGTGATCTGCCTTTAGGAAAGGTTGGGGTGTACACGAAATTCTTTGTGTGTATTGTACATGATACATAGGAAAAACAAGAACGTTGCATTGTACATCAATGATTAACCCATCTGCAACAGCCCAATAAATATTCAGCTGCTGAAGATTGTATTTTCACTGGCTATTCAAACGATTACGGACAAGTTAAGACACTGACCCCATCCTACTGAGATACAGTGGTCAAGGAAGCACTGCGGATTCCTCGATTCTGAACCAGCATTGTTTTACCCTTAGTCAAATAAAGGTTTGCCTATGACTGACGCGTAAGCGTTTACTTCAGAGTGTAAAGTGATTTAAAAACCTTGCAGGTGACTCTAATTAAGAATGGCTGAAATATTATCAGCTGAAATATCGGAACAAGAAGTAAGAGTATCTCGAATGCGTGCCGAAGAAGATGAAATATTCGATCCGTTGGGAAAACATCAAAAACAAAAGATAAATCAACGTTATTTCATTTGATACTTGCTGGCGTTTAAAGAATTGTTACTATGGAAGGCAGTGATAGTTCAGTGGTTGTGAAGGAACATGATGTACTACATAGCAGTGTATGTAGAAGTCAAACTAATACTCTAGAACTAAGACATGGAGGGGAATCAGAAACTAATCATGCTCCTGTGGCACATATACAGCAATTATCTCCTATTAAATTAAATGTCGTGTAAATAGGGCCTCCCGTGAGGAAGAGCGTTCACTGGGTGCAAGTCTTTCGATTTGACGCCACCTCGGCGACTTCCGCGTCGATGGGGATGAAATGATGATGATTAGGACCACACAACACCCAGTCCCTGAGCGGAGAAAATCTCCGACCCAACCGGGAATCGAACTCGGGCCATGAAAAATGACATTCTGTCGCGCTGACCACTTTTTTTCCGTTGCGTTTGGTCTGGGCGGACGTCACAAGACATCCGTTCACGTTTATCGTTGATTCCTTAACTCAGTTTATTTATTAGAGGGCGAGCAGCCGTCTGACCGAACACGCTGAGCTACCGTGCCGACATCCACTCAGCTACCAGGGGCGGACGTTATCTCCTATTGACAAGGGACAAAATTAAGTACACATAAACCAGCATTAATTAACGAGGAATGACACCAGGTCGCTCGAAGGGATGACAATTGAAAAGATGAATGCCGGAGGCGGCAGTAACATCAAACACATTCTCCGAGTTTTAACCAGGAGTCACTTCCCGCTATACAAGTAAACATTTAACCTAGCACAAGGAAGGAACCTAAAAGAGAAAATTCAAATAAAACCCCCAGAAGATTATAAAGGACAGGGAACCCCAACTATTTAAATGTAGAAGAATTAGCTCTCCCGAAATGCAGTGTAAACGCTAAGGCTACACTTACGAGGCCACCAAAATTGGTTAAAAAAGGTCTTATACATTTGCTCCTTTTCTTTAAAAGAAAAACAAGGCTGCTTAACTTCTGCTGGACGTCCGGTATGGCTCGTGTAGGATACACCAGGCAGCAACCCAAGCTAGGCGGTCGCAAGGCACGGCGAGCAAAATCAGGAGAGCAGACAGGCAGCCAGCCAGCACATATCCTCCATCCTGAACCGGCAGACCGCGTACAACCACCTCCACATATACGTGGTTGCTTCCCACCTCGTACCTCGCGGCACCTCAGCAGGTCGCCCGAGCAAACCGTCAACTGCCACAAGGCAAGCAAGAATAAGAAACATCGAAGAATCGATAATGGACATCCAAGAGACTGGCGCGCCAGTAACGAGCGCTACGGCTCAGATAGTGTCATCCAGCGACGTCATTATGACGTAAGAACTTTTCAGTTTATTCAGGATGATTTCACAGTGCCGTGATGCAGCGCTGCTAACGTCAAAACTTATTAATCTCGATATGCAGTCAGTCATTAATGGAAGGTCACATTAAAACTTGGAATTTTGTTATTGGAAAGAATTTTTTCTATTGGGAACTTAAACGAGATTTTTTCTGTTGGAAGGTTACACTAAATGTGAATATTATAATTATTTTTTCTGTTCGGAGGTTACACAATGTGGTAAGTTCGTCGCGGACATCTGGACTCTGAAATGAAAACGACGACGCATGGACGCCTGCTGCAACTTATTTCAAATGTAAAACGAGGACGGTTCTTTTCTGGAGAAAACCATCATGAGTGACGAGACTTAGCGTTATCCATTACAACTAATCACAAAACGACAAAGCGCTGAAATTCACATGAGGGACCAACGCTTTGACGACAAAGCCGACATTCAGACCAATGCAACACGCAAGCGGGACACAATGCGAAAAAAGGGCCTGCTAAGCGTTTTACTGAAGTAGAAAGAGACTGTGTAGAACAGCTGAAGCACTATAACCAACCTCTCAGCTTCAATCCACTCTCGAAACATTTGGGCTGATGGGGTATTTAGCGGCCTGATTTTGGTGTTCAGCAAAAGTTGCAGTACTATCAGTAGGTACTTAGGTGTTGCAACCAGTTTTTAGGGCTGTGAGCAGGGAGGCCTATGGTGTTATTTCTGTAGGATTGGCGCCCATCACACATTCCGACATATCGGCTACGCCTCTCCTCAGAGGGTATCATGTTCTGGGTGTGTGGGTGGAATACTTGTCTCTGAAGCTTTTTTATGGTCCTCTCGTTCCCACATTCCTGACTTTTTCTCTTTCTTACACCATTCTGATTCTCTTCAATACAACTGACAGAAATCAGATTGTCCCATAGAGCAGCGTTTAATGCCGAAGAGTGGTTGTTGGTTTTCCCAGTATGCTTCTCGATCTGCAGTTCAATTCCACACCTCTTTATCCTACGTATATTGCAGCAATCGACATATTTAATATCGAGATTCCTACTTTATGAGAATATTTCCTTCCAGTTATACTACTTTTAAATTAACTGTGTTATTCGTATGAAAACCTATTTCCACAATTGATTTTCGAAGTATGTATGCAATTCTATCAGAGATTTCCTCAAAATATGTCATGCTGGAAAATTATATGGATTTAGTCTCTTGTGCACACCTAATTATGCTGATCTAATCACCGTGTTTCCGACCTATCTGTTTGTTTGTATCGTACTAGTGTCAATACATCTAAAGGTTTGAAGTACTTGCTAGTTTCTAAAAGTAGAATATGCAGCATTTCGTCAATAATTGCATGTAAAAGGTTTTTATGAACGAAAAACTAACATGACCCACTATGAAGTTCGTAGTAGTACTGGATGATGGTAAATGATGAACGTATGCTGCCAATGATTATTCTTAAATCTCAGATATATGAAGTTAACCGCTTGTCTACCTCATTTTCAGTCGCGGAAGTAAATAACAATGCAAACTACTAAAAATACGTTTTCATCTCTCCCATCAAATGTTCAAATGTGTGTGAAATCCTATAGGACTTAACTGCTAAGGTTATCAGTCCCTAAGTTTACACACTACTTATCCTAAATTATCCTAAGGATAAACACACACACCCATGCCCGAGGGAGGACTCGAACCTCCGCCGGGACCAGGCGCACAGTCCATGACTGCAGCGCCTAAGACCGCTTGGCTAATCCCGCGCGGCTCTCTCCCATCAATGAGCATAATTGTATAATCGGCGTAGTGGCAATAAAATAAAATCATACTATAATATTCTAAGAATTACTTCAGGGAGAAAAATATTTAAATGCGACCTTGGCTCTGAAGTGCTTCTTCAAATATTACGATCTGTAGATCGCCCCTGATGAGAATATCTGTACTATACAAAATCATACTTTTTAAGTGAGGTCTATAAATAAAAAACTATTCTTTAAAAATGTGTTACCCAGTGCCCCAGCTAAATATCACCCCTCATCCAACCTTCATGTTTGTTTGTATACCTTAGTGTGGGACACAAAGTATCTGAAAGAAAAAATTATCTGAAGAAATTCAGTTACTTTCTTATACTTCAGCAAGTTTTTCTTATGATTTCAATAGCTCCTTCTTTGGGAACATTGCTATAGAGACTAACTACTTCTAAGGAGAAGACTTAATATTTTCACTTAGTTTGATAAGATCTTCTGCGTTTTGTAAGAAATATTTCGTTGGAAAATGTAGGAACGTACAGTTATCTTATTCCATTTAAGAACCGTTCAGATTACCGGGTCTGACACTATAATTAACGACTGGTCTGGTCAGACTAATTGTTATATTTGGGCTGGACCTTAATTGAAGAGCCCATTTATCCATAACTATGTATGTATTGACCACTCATTGTACCAGGAAAGCATCCACCCATGTTTTACAATCTCAATCTTCCTCCATCCATTCTGTCTTACAATGGTTCCTCCCACCACTTTTTTTAAAGTATGGATTTCCCTATTTACTGTATTTTGCTCACATATTTACGATTTTCGTTTTTCACTGATTGCGTATAGCTTCTACATGTTACAAATATTATAACGATTTATACCTGTTCTCGATTTCACTAATTAAGTCATTCTTCTCCATTTTTGTATATATAGAAATTTTAGGACTGTGCAGTTGTTTCTGTATTCACATTCACAATATAAATACAATAGGTACAGCATGTAAGCAAAAGATTAGGATCACTTTACGGCGACGGTTAGTGGTTACTTATATACACTATGTGATCAAGAGTATCTGGACACATGGCTGAAAATGACTTACAAGTTCGTGGCGTCCTCCATCTGTAATGCTGGAATTCAATAGCGTTGGTCGGTTATTAGCCTTGACGACAGCTTCTACTCTCGCAGGCATACGCTGAATGGTTTCTTGGAGAATGGCAGCCTATTCTTCATGGAGTGTTGCACTGAGGAGAGGTATCTATGGCGGTCGTGAGGCCTGGCACGAAGTAGGCGTTCCGAAACATTACCAAGGTGCTCTATAGGATTCAGGTCAGGACTGTACAGGCCAGTCAATTACAGGGGTGTTACTGTCGTGTAACCACCCCGCCACAGGCCGTGCATTATGAATAGGTGCTCGATCGTGTTGGAAGATGTAACCGCCATCCTGGAATTGCTCTTCAATAGTGGGTAGCAAGAAGGTGCTTGAAACATCAATGTAGGCCTGTGATGTGATAGCGCCACGCAAGACAACAAGGGGTGCAAGCCCCCACCATGAAAAACACGACCACACCATAACACCACCGCCGCCGAATTTTACTGTTGGCACTGCACACGCTCGCAGATGACGTTCACCGGGCATTCGCCATACCCGCACCCTGCCATGGGATCGCCACATTTTGTACCGTGCTTCGCCACTCCACACAACGTTTTTCCAGTGTTCAATCGTCCAATGTTTACGCTCCTTACACCAAGCGAGGCGTCGTTTGACATTTACCGACTTGATGTATGGCTTATGAGAAGCTGCTCGACCATGAAATCCAAGTATTCTCACCTAACGGCTAACTGTCATAGTACTTGCAGTCGATCCTGATGCAGTTTTGAAATCCTGTATTTGGATTTCCTCGATAGATGACTGCCTATTACAGATTACGAGCCACTTCAAATGTCGGCGGTCTCTGACAGTCAACAGATGAGGTCGGCCTGTACACTTTTGTGCTGTACGTGTCCCTTCATCTTCCCACTTCACTATCACGTCGGATACAGTGGACCTAGGGATTTTTAAGACTGTGGAAATCTCGCGTACAGACGTATGAAACAAGTGACACCCAATCACCTGACCACGTTAGAATTCCGTGAGTTCCGCGGAGCGCAACAATCTGCTCTCTCACGATGTCTAATGACTACTAAGGGCCGGCCGCTGTGGTCGAGCGGTTCTAGACGCTTCAGTCCGGACCCGCGCTGCTGCTGCGGTCGCAGGTTCGAATCCTGTCTCTGACAGGGATGTATGTGATGTCCTTAGGTTAGTTAGGTTTAAGTACTTCTACGTCTATGGGACTGATGACCTCAGATGTTAACTCCCAGAGTGCTTTGAGCCATTTGAACCATTTTTGACTACTGAGGTCGCTGATCGGAGTAGCTGGCAGTGGGTGGCAGCACAATGCACCTAATATGAAAAACGTATGTTTTTGGAGGTTTCCGGATACTTTTCATCACTTAGCTCTCCTACAGACTAACATATTTAGATTTATACGATATATTTTCGTAGTCGTAGGGTAAAGATGTAACATATTTAACGCAATCATGTCATGGGCTATTCCGTACTGTTATGACACTCAATTTCGCAAGCAAGTCATTCGTTCCTCTGCTAGAGAGAAACTCTGCTAGTTTTCATACATTATCCTCATGTAGACCGTGTATCGGATTACGGTGACTTCTTTCATATTACATAGTTTTAGGAAGTCAAATTAAACACCTTTCGGCCGTCAAATTTCAACCTTTTTTATTTGGCAACCAGTTTCAGCGCTTTACTGCACTATCTTCAGGCCCTGCACTGACGTGTAGGAAGAATCTACTTTGGTTGTGATCAAAACAGGGGCAAGCAACACTGGTATTAGTAGATATTTGCTATAGTGATCACTTCAACCATCACGTACCTGCAGGTGGTGACTGATGTGATCACTATAGAAAATACCTTCTGCGGGTTGTTCAGAGTAATAGACTCATCCTACCAGGGGACTCTAATGGGTGCCTGGAGAAGATGCACACACCTACTACGTTTTGACACAGCTATTGAACAAGAAGGATAATGGACTTCTAAAATATGTACAGTCCAGGTACTACAATGGCCTAGAAGGATCCTTGAGGTGATGTCCACTACCGCTGGTTCTGACATAGCCTTTGACCATAAAGCATAATCTATTAAAATAACACGAGTGCTCCTACTAGTGGACTGCAGTAAGTTGCTCGAGACAACGCTCACTCTAATTTCGTTCTGAAGCAGCCATCCGGCAAGAAGCAGTGGGCTATAAAACGACTACAGACCATCATCTAGTGGACTTTAGTAGCTGTCTTCAGAATATGCTCACTTCCATTACTTTTTTTTATGCAGCCATCAGCCAAGAAGTATAATGCCCTATTGGAATGACTTAGAGTCCTGCACTGGTGAACTCTAGCAGGTGTCTTGAAACGATGTTCAGTTCTACTATGTTATGACGTAACCGACTTTTTAGTAGAATAATGGGCTATTGGAATGACTAGAGTAACTCCACTAGTGCACAGTACTGGGGACCTTGGGAAGATGGTCATTCCTAGTACGTTCTGAAGTAATCACCTGTAGCGGTGCAGTTTGATTCTTTACACAAGAATGTTCTACTCACCTTCCACTGGTCTTCTCATGCAACACACGTTTTCCCTGAAGAAAAAAGGCCTTACTAAGCGTTTTACTGGTAATCTAGAGAAGCTGTAGTTGAGACTGGCCGCACTAAACGTATTTACTGGACGCAAAAAATTGTTTTCTAGTTCCATTTTGTACTAATTAGTAAATGAGAGAAAGTAATCGAATAAAAGTTTCAATATACTGTCCCATCTAGGACACCATTTCAACTGCCAAATCCAAATTAATTTTTAGTTAACATTACGACATTCGAAAGTAGATACACATTCACTCTCAATAGCCATCTGGGTACACAGCATAACCTATTACTGTAAAAGTACACCCCCCCCCCCCCCAACGGAGGTTCGAGTCCTCCCTCTGGAATGGGGGTTTGTGTTATCTTTAGCGTAAGTTAGTTTAAGTTAGATTAAGTAGTGTGTGAGCCTAGCGACCGATGACCTCAGGAGTTACGTCTCATAGGAACTTACCACAAATACACTCCTGGAAATGGAAAAAAGAACACATTGACACCGGTGTGTCAGACCCACCATACTTGCTCCGGACACTGCGAGAGGGCTGTACAAGCAATGATCACACGCACGGCACAGCGGACACGCCAGGAACCGCGGTGTTGGCCGTCGAATGGCGCTAGCTGCGCAGCATTTGTGCACCGCCGCCGTCAGTGTCAGCCAGTTTCCCGTGGCATACGGAGCTCCATCGCAGTCTTTAACACTGGTAGCATGCCGCGACAGCGTGGACGTGAACCGTATGTGCAGTTGACGGACTTTGAGCGAGGGCGTATAGTGGGCATGCGGGAGGCCGGGTGGACGTACCGCCGAATTGCTCAACACGTGGGGCGTGAGGTCTCCACAGTACATCGATGTCGTCGCCAGTGGTCGGCGGAAGGTGCACGTGCCCGTCGACCTGGGACCGGAGCGCAGCGACGCACGGATGCACGCCAAGACCGTAGGATCCTACGCAGTGCCGTAGGGGACCGCACCGCCACTTCCCAGCAAATTAGGGACACTGTTGCTCCTGGGGTATCGGCGAGGACCATTCGCAACCGTCTCCATGAAGCTGGGCTACGGTCCCGCACACCGTTAGGCCGTCTTCCGCTCACGACCCAACATCGTGCAGCCCGCCTCCAGTGGTGTCGCGACAGGCGTGAATGGAGGGACGAATGGAGACGTGTCGTCTTCAGCGATGAGAGTTGCTTCTGCCTTGGTGCCAATGATGGTCGTATGCGTGTTTGGCGCCGTGCAGGTGAACGCCACAATCAGGACTGCATACGACCGAGGCACACAGGGCCAACACCCGGCATCATGGTGTGGGGAGCGATGTCCTACACTGGCCGTACACCACTGGTGATCGTCGAGGGGCACTGAATAGTGCACGGTACATCCAAACCGTCATCGAACCCATCGTTCTACCATTCCTAGACCGGCAAGGGAACTTGCTGTTCCAACAGGACAATGCACGTCCGCATGTATCCCGTGCCACCCAACGTGCTCTAGACGGTGTAAGTCAACTACCCTGGCCAGCAAGATCTCCGGATCTGTCCCCCATTGAGCATGTTTGGGACTGGATGAAGCGTCGTCTCACGCGGTCTGCACGTCCAGCACGAACGCTGGTCCAACTGAGGCGCCAGGTGGAAATGGCATGGCAAGCCGTTCCACAGGACTACATCCAGCATCTCTACGATCGTGTCCATGGGAGAATAGCAGCCTGCATTGCTGCGAAAGGTGGATATACACTGTACTAGTGCCGACATTGTGCATGCTCTGTTGCCTGTGTCTATGTGCCTGTGGTTCTGTCAGTGTGATCATGTGATGTATCTGACCCCAGGAATGTGTCAATAAAGTTTCCCCTTCCTGGGACAATGAATTCATGGTGTTCTTATTTCAATTTCCAGGAGTGTAGAAAAACACATACTGACTGTCTGTGAAACACGCTCGCTCAATATTGTACAGAGCGTTCATTTCAAACTGTCAGTTCTAGGTTACTGTGATGTGGTCGGAAAAGTGAGGTTACTTGTTAATAGTGGAAGTGTTATGTGTCAGAAGAAATAGTCATCAGCTACAGAGGTATGAGAATCAGATACAAAACCTTCTGTGAAATACACTAGCAGCCATCGTATGTTGACTTCATAAAATTTATGTTACCAGCAACACTCACGAACTTTCAGAAAGGTCATAAATTTACATCATACTTCAAAAGACGCACACATTTAAGGGGATCAGATTAAATTTATTCAGAAGGCGAAAGACGACCATTTATACTACCAAACTACAAAAACAGTGCATACCGCACAGGTGTCCTTGCAGGATGCCTATTTATCAGTTTTCCAGGGTAACTAAAGTTACAGTATTTCATGTAATTATTCACCAAATAGAAAAATTTAAAACACTGCCGTAGCCTACTCAGTAAGAGGTTCAACCTTACGCTGAAGGTTTTTACACAATAAGTCAAGTATTACAGCTAGAAATTATGTACAGATCTTGAGGCAGGACACGCATACTTCCTAGACTATATTCATCCAGCATTTGAGATTGAGAGGACTTAGCGACTTCCAACAAACAATAAATACAATTTCAAACCTTTTCGAAACTGTTTTGTCGACCCCTGCCCTTCCCTCGCACCCTACCACAAAATAATGAAAGGAAAAATTGTAATCGCCTACTACTGATCATGTAGTAAAACTTCAACATGAGTCACCACTGACTGTATCTGCAAAACTACATCACTGTACTACACGTAGTTCAGAACGTGTCACTTCATAAACAAGAAGCCGCGAGGAAAACGGAGCAGAAATTACTCACACTACACTCATTCATTCTTTGATAATGATAGTCATTTGCCACTGCTAACAGACTTTCGATATAATTTCAAACCTTTTCTATATATTTTGATTGTTTGTCGGTGAATATACTGTAATTAATACAATCCAACATAATTAGGGTTTTGAATCTTCAACCACAAACGTTTTACATGAATGGCGTCACATTTTTAACACATTAACAATGCAAGGGAATTAGATTCTTCGAAGAATTTGGAAGTAGGGGTTTCCCGGTGATAAAGCTAAAGCATCGACGTGAAGTTAGTATAAGGCAGATCCTTCCTAAAATTTCCCATATAATAATGCAAAATGAAGAAAGTAAACTATTTTGGCCATACCTGAAAAGCAATGGAATCGTCTTCGTGAGCAAGGTTTCGCATCGCTGCAGTTCCGCGTATGGCCGTGCAGACACTGGTTCGGTGCGCGACACACCGTTCATACTTTTTTCGCTCTAATACACCATCCACGCGGGTGTTAGTCGTAGAAGAACAGATAGTATATCGCATTTTATCACTCGTATTTAAAGAAAATGCCAGTACACCATTCCGTTTACTATTATGCCACTGTACTTCCCTATACTTATCTGCACGTCCACTTGTTTTCTTACAGTTACGTCTCCTGAAATATGTAAATATTCATGTCACACAAGGCGCGCTATCGCAGGAAATGATTCATTGCCGGGGACTGTTAACAGTCTAGAAATCGACACACGTCTCCGTGCACGGTGTATCATTCCCCCACAACCGAATGGCATCACGCTCTTGAACTTATAAGTGTATACATAGAAGGTCTAGTATATAAAAGATTCTCTTCCAGAATTGCGGACGAAAGTATACAAATTGTTGCCTAGTAGAGAACTTTCTCCATCCAAACGAATTATAGAGCAATTTAGTGAAAAAGCGCATTCACAGGTAACATAATGCGAAAGAAAAATTAGATAATTTTTATAGTCCGAGAAAGGATGCCAGTCCAGTAGAAGAACAGAACAGATTAAACAATCTTTATACGCATGATGATGTTACGTGCAGTGCACAGTGAGCGATATTTATTTGAAATTCTAAAAATGTTTGCTATTTATTTTAAAATACTAATATAGCAACTTGATTCATACCGAAATACACTCCTGGAAATGGAAAAAAGAACACATTGACACCGGTGTGTCAGACCCACCATACTTGCTCCGGACACTGCGAGAGGGCTGTACAAGCAATGATCACACGCACGGCACAGCGGACACACCAGGAACCGCGGTGTTGGCCGTCGAATGGCGCTAGCTGCGCAGCATTTGTGCACCGCCGCCGTCAGTGTCAGCCAGTTTGCCGTGGCATACAGAGCTCCATCGCAGTCTTTAACACTGGTAGCATGCTGCGACAGCGTGGACGTGAACCGTATGTGCAGTTGACGGACTTTGAGCGAGGGCGTATAGTGGGCATGCGGGAGGCCGGGTGGACGTACCACCGAATTGCTCAACACGTGGGGCGTGAGGTCTCCACAGTACATCGATGTTGTCGCCAGTGGTCGGCGGAAGGTGCACGTGCCCGTCGACCTGGGACCGGACCGCAGCGACGCACGGATGCACGCCAAGACCGTAGGATCCTACGCAGTGCCGTAGGGGACCGCACCGCCACTTCCCAGCAAATTAGGGACACTGTTGCTCCTGGGGTATCGGCGAGGACCATTCGCAACCGTCTCCATGAAGCTGGGCTACGGTCCCGCACACCGTTAGGCCGTCTTCCGCTCACGCCCCAACATCGTGCAGCCCGCCTCCAGTGGTGTCGCGACAGGCGTGAATGGAGGGACGAATGGAGATGTGTCGTCTTCAGCGATGAGAGTCGCTTCTGCCTTGGTGCCAATGATGGTCGTATGCGTGTTTGGCGCCGTGCAGGTGAGCGCCACAATCAGGACTGCATACGACCGAGGCACACAGGGCCAACACCCGGCATCATGGTGTGGGGAGCGATCTCCTACACTGGCCGTACACCACTGGTGATCATCGAGGGGACACTGAATAGTGCACGGTACATCCAAATCGTCATCGAACCCATCGTTCTACCATTCCTAGACCGGCAAGGGAACTTGCTGTTCCAACAGGATAATGCACGTCCGCATGTATCCCGTGCCGCCCAACGTGCTCTAGAAGGTGTAAGTCAACTACCCTGGCCAGCAAGATCTCCGGATCTGTCCCCCATTGAGCATGTTTGGGACTGGATGAAGCGTCGTCTCACGCGGTCTGCACGTCCAGCACGAACGCTGGTCCAACTGAGGCGCCAGGTGGAAACGGCATGGCAAGCC
Organism: Schistocerca cancellata; assembly: GCF_023864275.1. Taxonomy (NCBI): domain Eukaryota; kingdom Metazoa; phylum Arthropoda; class Insecta; order Orthoptera; family Acrididae; genus Schistocerca; species Schistocerca cancellata. Next base: position 856,818,946 of record NC_064628.1, read on the forward strand.
GTTCCACAGGACTACATCCAGCATCTCTACGATCGTGTCCATGGGAGAATAGCAGCCTGCATTGCTGCGAAAGGTGGATATACACTGTACTAGTGCCGACATTGTGCATGCTCTGTTGCCTGTGTCTATGTGCCTGTGGTTCTGTCAGTGTGATCATGTGATGTATCTGACCCCAGGAATGTGTGAATAAAGTTTCCCCTTCCTGGGACAATGAATTCACGGTGTTCTTATTTCAATTTCCAGGAGTGTATTTCAGATCTATAAGACGCAAGGTCTCCAAATTATCAACGGAATCATAGTGTCTCACAGTAACATCAACTCATAGATTTTTGTTATTATGCACTTTAAACGAAATCATAGATGTTAACCTTTGGATCACAGTTACGTTTTTGATACGTGGAACTTCCGTATGTTGTAACAGACCTAAAATCTTAATATTCAGAAAAATGAGTTAAATAATTTAATTTACTTTAGCTATCATTAATGCACTGTTGAAGAATCGTTAATTACATCCACATCAGTTTGTCTCCGTCTTCGTTTCTCTTTATCTAGTTTCGGGCCAGACTGTGATATCTATAGTAATTTTTCTTCTATAACTTTTGTCCAGTCTAGATTCCACCTCCTTATACTGGTCTTGATCGAGTCAGTTCATCTCGCTCATTTTGTCACTCTTGCCCTCAAACTTTGCCTACATAATTCATTTTGCTAATCTCTCTATTTCCCCTACTCTTCCAAGTTCTGTCATTCAACTTCTCTGTTCCAAGTTCCTTCCTGACATCTTCATTTCTCACTCTTTCACTCCACGTTAGTAGTAGGGAGATGACAGTGTCAGCGAAGTTTCGAAATCAAATTGCTGTCAAATTTCTAAGCAAATTAATGAAATTGATCAATTAACTAAGTTCATTCCCACCCACTCCACATACGCCCACCCATACCCTCACCCACACCCAAATGACATCATGTGTTTACCTTAGCCTGCATGTGGCTTCCCTGTCCCTCACACCTCACCACTTCCATCACCTACACTATTGGCAGAAATTTAGAATTTTGGCAGGAATTTCGAATTTTTGCAAGAATTTCGAATTTTGGTGGAAATTTCTTTGTCCCAGAAATGCGCTCAGATCCCACCACACCACCCACCCGGGAATTGGCGGGAAACGTGTCGTTTCCTTCTGGATGGAAAGCCCAGGTACACCCCCTCCATCACTTGGAAACTGTCCAGATGCAGGAGAGGAAGGTTAGATTAGTGTGTTTATTTGTTTTGGTTGGGAAACCGAAGTAAAGATCAGTCCTAATTATGTAATTAATCAAAAACATCAGTCCTAATTACACAAATATATGCATAGAGCTACACAAGAACTGCCTAAAGTCGCTATACAGTTCAGAAATTGATGATAACATACAACTGGTGTTAGCCTGCTGGGATAAACTTCACAGTACCACTCGAAACTAGTGGCAGATGCACTCAAATTCTACCCTTCATCTACAGGCTTGTGGGAAAGAAGAGGTTGGAGTGTGAGGTACTATTATTTTTTTTGTGGGGGGGGGGGGTAGGGAATATTTTCAACTCGTGAGATACTGGTGTTGGACATAAAGGAGTTTAATAGGTGTAACCTGTAAAAATACAACTGAGGACTGTATCTGTCACTATTTTATGTCAGAGTTCGCTACAGACGCCTCACGCTGCAGTCCAGGTCACTGAAACCAAAACACGCTACTGCAACTGACGGAAAATGTTTCAGTGTTCTAATTACATATCGAAACTGTCGTGAAAAACCAGCACTCGTAATGAATGGGTCATAATGTAACACATGTACTGGGGATAATCGTCAACCCAAAAGACTGCAGATGGGTGGCAGCTGAATGTGTGTTTTCCTTGAGGTGCAATCACAAACTGCCGAAATTAGAGGTCCCCTTACCTTCCTTCATCGCTCCCCTTCCCTCCCGCCCTCCTTGCACATAAGGTGGAGAGACAGACTTTTCAAACCGTTAACTGCTAGGCCACACACCTCGCGATTTTTCTACCGCCCTTCCGCCAGTAAAGAGCTCGCCATTGAGGTAATGGTCCTTCACCAACACAAAAGCATTTATAGTCAGCCAAACAACAGGAGATAAATGGCGGGCCACCCCAAGTGCAACTTGTTTGTTCATCTAAAAGATACCAGAACAAACCCTCCCCCCCGTCCCGTGACAGAAGAACGGCTGCATGAAGCAACCATGCACCATGCTAGCAAGTGCCCAATATTTTGAGGGGGAACCACTACACATTAACAACTGTATTTGACGTACATAGCTCCTATAATCGAGCATCTATTAAAAAGGTAAACATGTCCTCTTTCCAAAAAATAGGCGCAGCCCCTTTGCTTTTAGTTTTGCGAGCAATATCGGTGTAGCTATTACTTCAGCTGCAGGATACAATTCGCATCTCCTCCAACGAAGTGCACTGCTACCGATTACAGATGACCAAAATTCTTAGGTCGAGCTATACATCTCCTGTATATGTCCACCCTGCATAAAACTGGGAAGAAAAGCGTTCACTACTTTGATGCGAAAAATATCAATCACCATAGAATATCCCGTTGTTTCTAAAGCGTCATCAGAGTAAAGAAAAAGCGAGGATTTAAGCTCCGAAGAAAACACATCTATGTTAAGCAATTTCTTTCAGTTTGATGGACAAATTACACGGCCTGAGAGCGTCTTTCGCGTTCAAATCAGTGTCCATAAATAAACAGTCATGCACATGTGTATCACAGACATTTCAGAGACGTGAAATAACGTTACAGAATACAATTTTTCACACCATTTAATCACATCTTGAAAAAAAATACACACACACTCAATTATTTTACGTTTGACAACAACAAACAATAATTCAAGAGGGCATTCCTGTTTTGTACATATTGGCAGGTTCTGTTTTACCAATGCAATGCCGTATCACAGTGGCGTTTACAAAACAAATCATGAGAGACTGTCTTATAATGGAACCTCCTATAAGACTTTACTGTCTCTCTTTCTTCCAATACATCGAAATCAAATACTGTCAGCATGCTTACATTTGACAGTTTTGATCCAGAACTTACGTCTACCGATATGTGTGTAAAGTTTCTATCATACAGCAGATTCTTGCGTTCTAGCTTTGCAAGTAATTTGATCATCACAGCCTCCTTCACACAAGTTTCTCACATGTCGGGAAGAAACACTATCATTTCTAGGTTCCACAATCAGGTATAACTCAAGTGGTGTCTACTTTATGATTAGAGGTTATGAAGTATGAGATGACATAGTACTTGCGGTAATACCTACTTTTAAACATGCAGTGGTCACAATGATAATAAAAACAGTAATGATCCCATGAAGACAGATACAGCCCATTTCTATTAGTTTTATGAGCAAAATCGGTGTATTTTGGAGAGAACTATCTACATTCAAACTTTAACCATCTGCACTGCCCCTTTAATAGAACCTCTTATAAGATATTACTGCATCTATCTCTTCAAATATACTGAAAAACAAATACTGTCTGTGTGTTGACATCGAGCATATTACATATAAATGTGCAGGTCACCAATGGTCGAAGTAGCTTGCACAGATGTGCGTAAATTTTTATCAATGGTACTGGAAAAGGACCTTATCCAACAGACCATCAATCACAAAAGAGGTTTCTTGTATTGTTCGGTCATAATCAGTTTAAAACATTGTTTTTTCAGCTCTAATGCATCCATGCAGGGTTGACTACAGCTCTGTACATCGCTTTACACATTGTTTTTCTACCATGACTTCGAGGACAGTGTCAGGAGCTAAACTGGCATTAACATATTTTGATCCATTGGCTCTCACAGAAAGTTGAGCATCGCATCGTTTAAACTATGCAGCTTCCGCAATACACAGATTTGTAGAAATGAAACACAGACATGACATTTCTCACTGACAGGAATGTGGAAGACTTTGCAACATATGGAATCTGGAAGAGTCTGCGGCATTGTAGAGTGTTTCTAACAGCTATCTGAAGGTGATGAACTGTACAGTTAATCTCATCTTCCACAGTGATGGGGTAGTGGATGTCTCCGTGTTCTGTTTTGAAGATCATTGCCGGCCGTTGTGGCCGAGCGGTTATAGGTGCTTCAGTCTGGAACCGCGCGACCGCTACTCTCGCGAGTTCGAATCCTGTCTCAGGCATGGTTGTGTGTGATGACCTCAGGTTAGTTAGGTTCAAGTAGTTCTAAGTTCTAGGGGACTGATGACTCCAGATGTTAAGTCCCATAGTGCTCAGCCATTTGAACCTTATTTTTTAAGAGTATTGTTTTCTAATTTTACAGTGATTAATGTTTCAGTGTTGACCATTTCCGGAACGTGCCGTTCACACCATGAGTGAAGTAGTAGAAAAAAAGAGGTACCATTTTCTTATTGATGGAAAGAAAAAAACATGTGAATCTGCATCATTTAGGAATGCCTGCAAACAACTGTTTGAAGATGATGACCTGTACATTTAATCTCATGCTACACAGCGACAAGCAGCAGATATCTACTTTTCTGCCAAGGCTCTCTAAGTCTCAACCAAGTTGATGCCTGTCTATCATTATGTGGTAATCAGCAGCATACCATCAGACAGATGGTATGAGAAAGACACCGTTGGTATGGGATGATGTACTGTATTAAACACTGCAGTTGATAGTGTGATTAATTTAAGAATTTTACCAGTTGCTCCTTAATTTCAACTCCAACCAATGATGTGGCAGAATGCTTCCCAAATTCTGCATCATTGCTAAATCACCTCCACTACTATTCAAGTAGCATATACTAGATTGCGACTGTGCAGCATCTCCATTCGGCCATATACACGAAAGTATACCAGACAGTGTCTTATACTGACACAATTATCTACTTATTTGCAGTACATCAATCATAGTGCACAATTTATGATTAAAACTGGCTATCTTTCCCTCTATGGATTGGCGTCACAGTGTATTCTCGCATTCGAAGGATAAAATTGGAGACTGACAGGTCCATCCCACATTAGACTTGACCAATCCTCCCTGTAACATCAATCTTACTCAGGGCAATCATCTACATGCACGACATATCTCCAGATGTGTGCGTTTCAATTAGGGTAGCACCTCTTATCGCTGTATAATAAACGTAGGGGTGCTGAAGTGATAGACAGTTAAGAATAAACACATGGTTTACACATGATGGAAATCCAGATGGACGGAATTTTAAAAATTTCACGTGAATCAATCGCGTTATCAATTCTGAAAAATTATTCCACTGTCTGGAGTCAGTACCAGGAAGGCACCAGCGTAAGAGAAATTATGACAGAGCATTAACAGACACTCCTACAGTTACACGGTTCTGCACTTAAGAATGCTACAATGTTAAAACGATATGATTTGTGAAATATTAATCGTGCAGAAAGCAACGCTCTTAATATTCTAATGCAGGATATATGAGTCCGTCATCAGACATAAAACCACACGGCAAAGGCCCTAACCCAATCGCTATAGTGACAAATTTCAAAACAATAAAACTATTTTCTTCTACACTATTCTGTTGCCCTAGGAAGGCATTGTCAGTGCATGTCCGCTGCTCGAGCTGCTTATAAACCAGCTAAAACGAAGTCAGGAGACTGGTGTTCTGTCTCTTAGGAAATTAATGGATTTTATACGTATTTTTAAATTGGAAATGTACGTACCCTCAATCAGACTTTCCACGTCAGTCATGTTTATCATTAGTAGTAGCAGTATTGGTTATGATGGATGCAACTATGTCTCACCAGGAAACAGAGCGGGGAAAAAACGGACATGAATAGTTGTAATAGCTGATACATTGAGGTACCACCCACGCCTTACCGAGCGAGGTGGCGCAGTGGTTAGACACTGGACTCGCATTCGGGAGGACGACGGTTCAATCCCGCGTCCGGCCATCCTGATTTAGGTTTTCCGTGATTTCCCTAAATCACTCCAGGCAAATGCCGGGATGGTTCCTCTGAAAGGGCACGGCCGACTTCCTTCCCCATCCTTCCCTAATCCGATGAGACCGATGACCACGCTGTCTGGTCTGCTTCCCGAAAACAACCAACCAACCAACCCACGCCTTGCTGCACGAAAGCGCACACAAGCAAGTAGCAGCTTCTTATGATCGAGTAAGCATCACAGTCAGTAGTCAAAGGAGATGTACCAGCTTTATTGTTGTTTACTGTAACATGACCACAGCTCTGGTAACATTTCTCTTGCACAAAGGTGTCTTGGTCTGATATTAAGTAGTTTTCCTCATGTGTAGGACAATATGGCAATGTTGCTCTCCATTATACCCCCGTCACATTATTAAAGGTGGTATATGTGACATTGCTCTACTGTCCTACAGGACTGTACGGGGATGGCTTAAGTCTGCTAAACGCATTGATTCATCTCCTTTATAAATACGGAATAACATTGTGTGTGAGAAGCAGCTGTAATTCGGTAATACCTGTTTCTATATTCGACTTCATGTGTGAGAACACAGTTATGGATTAGGATAGACATGTTTTACATGCTTTATTATGACAACTCTGTGTAATACTTCGTTGAATTATGCATTATCAAAACCCACATTGTTTACACGGGGAGGGGCAGGGTTAAAAGAGAATACAGTCGGAGGACAGTTATTAAGCTTTTCTCAGTCCTGAGTGTCCTGGTATCCCCAACCCACATCATTCCCCTCATTTTGTGGTACTTTTTTCCTAATTTTGTTTATTCTTAGTCAATTTTGGTAATTGTACAAGTCTTTTCACGATTTTGCATATTTTGTCGTATTTTCCTCAATTTGAGGTAATTTCCCATCAATTTGTCGTAAATATACCAGGTTGTCCTCGATTTTTGCCGATTTCGTGTCATTTTTCCATGTTTTTTGATATTTTCCCAATGTATCTGTTCATTTTTTCTGCATAACCACACGTTGTTTGATTTTATATAAGGACATTTGCATGTCCTATACACCAGCCTACTTAAAAATCCTAAGAATTCCCCTCCTCCAGATGATCTGCAAACATGCATTTTGGATAGTAATATCATAAAAAGTACAGTGACACTCACATCGTACATAGATGAGGCTCAGTCGGTGGTGCAGATTAAAAACTTGTAGTCTAGGAACAAATCTATGTACTGTTATGATACATCAGAGAGCTTGTGTGTGGGCTCATGTAGCGATGGGCTTGATGCAAACTCAAAGCCTAGCACAGATCTACACGTTCATCAGTCATTCCACTCTACCGTGTAGAGATCTACAACAAGGAGATGTCATTTATTTATTTATTTATTTATTTACACATCAAGTCCCGTAGGAGCAAATTGAGGAGCAAATCTCCAAGGTCATGGAACGTGTCAGTACTTGAAATTACAACATAAAATAATAACAGATAAAAATAAAATGTTTATGAACCCCAAAAAAAACACAAGCCATATGTTTAAGTAAACGCAATCTACATATAACATAAGAATCAGCTTAATTTTTAATGAATTCCTCAACAGGAGTTACCCATGAGGAAATTCTTCAGTTTCGATTTGAAAGTGCTTGGATAACTGTTAAGATTTTTCACTTCTTGTGATAGCTTATTGAAATTGGATGCAGCAGTATACTGCACACATTTCTGCATAAGAGTTAAGGAAGTCCGATCCAGATGCAGGTTTCATTCCTGCTTAGTATTAACTGAGCAAAAGCTGCTTACTCTTGGTAATAAGCTGATATTTTTAACAAGAAACTACAGAAAAGAATATGTATATTAAGAGGCCAATGTCAAAATACCAAGACTAATGAACGGGGATTGACAAGAGGTGAACAAACTAATATCACTTATTGCCCGAACCACCCGTTTCTGAGCCAAAAATATCCTTTTACAATGGGAAGACTTACCATTGTAAAAGGATATAATACCACAAAATATAATACCATATAACATAAACGAATGAAAATAAGCAAAGTAAACTAATTTTCGTGTCGAACGATTACTTACTTCACATACCGTTCGAGTAGTAAAAATGGTAGAATTAAGTCTTCGAACAAGATCTTGATTGTGAGCTTCCCACGACAGTTTCCTGTCTATCTGAACACCTAGAAATTTGGACTATTCAGTAGCGAAGGCAGCTGCTTCATGGCGACTTAATCGAACAAGAAAAAGGATGAATCTATGGAACAGGCTGCGATACACTCCAGAGATATGAGGTGTCAGAATTTTTATCAATGGGCAACACCTGCGCTGATAAGAAATTACAGTAGCGCCACATACGGAGCTGGGTTCGATTTAAATGTCTTGCATTGATTTTTAATAGGCAAACGTCTAATTTTTCAATAACTGTGAAGATAAGTGAATATTGCAGAGTAAAAATGTTGTGTTGCTGCTATATGTTACTTGCTCTGCTAGTCTGGGTTAACACTGTGGAACAGTTTTCATGTGTTATTCACGTCTCTTGAGTAGCCCAGTTGATAAATTCACTACTAGCCATTAAAATTGCTACACCAAGAAGAAATGCAGATGATAAACGGCTATTCATTGGACAAATATATTATACTAGAACTGACATGTAATTACATTTTCACGCAATTTGGGTGCATAGATCCTGAGAAATCAGTACCCAGAACATCCACCTCTGGCCGTAATAACGGCCTTGATACGCATAGTCATTGAGCCAAACAGAGCTTAGATGGCGTGTACAGGTACAGCTGCCCATGCAGCTTCAACACGATACCACAGTTCATCAAGAATAGTGACTGGCGTATTGTGACGAGCAAGTTGCTCGGCCACCATTGACCAGACGTTTTCAATTGGGAAGAGATCTAGAGAATGTGCTGGCCAGGACAGCTGTTGAACATTTCCTGTATCCAGAAAGGTCTGTACAGGACGTGTAACATGCGGTCGTGCACTATCCTGCTGAAATGTAGGGTTTCGCAGGGATAGAATGAAGGGTAGAGCCATGGGTGGTAACACGGGTCGCAGTCGCGATAGGCTATAATCCGACCTTTATCAAAGTCGGAAACGTGATGGTACGCATTGCTCTGCCGTACACGAGGCATCACAACAACATTTCACCAGGCAACGCCGGTCAACTGCTGTTTGTGTATGAGAAATCGGTTGGAAACATTCCTCATGTCTGCACGTTGTAGGTGTCGCCGCCGGCGCTAACCTTGTGTGAATGCTCTGACAAGCTAATAATTTGCATATCACAGCATCTTCTTCCTGTCGGTTAAATTTCGCGTCTGTAGCACGTCATCTTCGTGGTGTAGCAATTTTAATGACCAGTAGTGTAATTATTTACTATAAGGGGAGTTCAAAAAGAAATGATCCTGAGTCTGGAATGCACAAACCGGTGACAGGAGGGTAATATCGTGGCGTGTCTAACGAGGTGTGGTTCCGACGAGAGCGTGGAACTTCACAGCCTATCTCCAGAGGGCACAAGTGCACGTCACGTGACTATACAGAGCTAGCAGCAGCATGCATCAATGGTCCAACGCTGCCAGTCGCATTGCAAACAGTGACATGGAGGCGCCAACAGAAGAGCAAAGAGGTGTTGTTCGTTTTCTGCTAGCGGAAGGAGTAGAAGGAGCAGACATTCATCAACGAATGTCACACAGCAAGCGTCAAGGCGTGGCACAAGCGCTTCAGGGAAGGACGGCTGTCGTTAGCCGATGATGCACGGTCTGGAGCACCACACTGCATTTCTGATGACGTCGTCCAGCTGGCTGATGCACTCATTACCCAGGACCGTCGAGTGACATTGAAAGCCATAGCCACCGTTGTCGGACTGAGCGTCGGCAGTGATCACACCATCATGAAGGAACGACTGTACATGTGCAAAGTGTGTGCCCAATGGGTGCCCTGCCCCACAGTCTTCAACCACACCAGGAAGCATGTCGAATGGCCCACTGTCTTGCTCATCTCCAGCGCTATGTTCGGGAGGGGAATGCGTTCCTGGCGCGAGAGGTGGCTGGAGATGAGTCATGGTGTCACCACTTCGAACCAAAATCAAAACGACAAAGTCTCCAATGGAAGCATCCAGGGTCACCACCACCCAAAAACGCCAAGGCCATCCACACGAGCTCTGGAAAGGTTGTGCTGACGTTCTTCTTTGACCAAGATGGCCCCCTTCCGATACACTTCCTGCAGCACAGGACAACAGTGAATGCTCAGCGTTCCTCACAAACCTTGACCACCCTTCGCCAAGCGATCAAATCAAAACGACCAGGCAGTCTCACACTTGGGGTCATTCTGCTCCACAACAATGGAAAGCATCACACGGCCAACACAGTCGCGACTCTCCTGCAGAAATTCAAATGGGAGATTATCGGCCACCCTCCATAGAGCCCGGACCTCTCCCTGTAATTACGCCATTTTTCGTCTCCTTAAAAAGTCTCTAAGGGGCAAACGATTCACGTCAGATGACGACGTCCAGCTGTACGTGCGGAACTGGTTAACATTGCAGCCCAGTGAATTATATGAGACAGCCATTCACCTCCTTGTGTCAGTGGGACAAGTGTCTCAACAGCCAGGGTCAATACGTCTAACATACAGGTATTGGTTTCTGTAGTTATGCCTCTGGCTCGTTTCTTTTTAAACGCCCCTTATAGAAGTCTGAGAAACGGAACAGGAGAGGGTAGACCTTTGACAAGAGGTTTTGAATCTATGATACTGTCAGCATTTTTGCATCATGAGTGAGTATATATTGAGAAATACTTTATTTGCAAGTAGATGATTAGAAGAATCAAGGACCTTTGTGCCGAACAAGGTATAAGTACGAGATTGAATATGTTGCAGTGGGAAAGGAGATAATGAAAAGAAAGTTTTTGAGGTAATGTGTCCTCATTCTTCAGTGTTTTATGAGTACTTAGATGCTATTAAGGGATTTGCGAATCACTTCAAGGGTAAGGAACGTAAGAGATTTTTTGTCAGGCTATATGCAACACTAGAGATTTACAAAGAGAAAGCTGAAGCAGAAACTGAAATGTTGCCCCAGAGAGTGGTGTCAGTTCATATGATAATTTTTTGTTAGTAATCACATAGGAGTGAGGTCGTATTAGGTTGGTGCTGGGTTCAAAGGAGACTAATATAGTTATTTTGACAGAAACTGGTAACTTTTGACATTAGATGAGTTGTTGCAAGTCTTTCAAGGTATTAAGGTTCTGTGTCCAGTTGATCTAAGAGAAAGCTACTGCCATATTGAACTGCATCCTCCAGTTAGGAATTTCATCGCACTCTTAAGTTATGGCTGTTATTATCAGTTTTGTGGGTTACTTTTGTGTTGAATGTCAGTTTACCTGCATTTATCAGAGGTCCTAATAGCATACTTCCACTATATTTGGGAGAGATGTTGACCAAATATGCTGATGACATGTTAATTTCAGAGTAAAGTTGGGAGGAAGATAATAAGATTTTGAATAGTTTTAATTATTTTCAATGAGTTTAGTGTATAGTCCAAGTAGAATGCCATGGGCATTAGATGTGAGAACGACAGGGCAAGCGTGGGGAGAGTGGTAGTGGTGGGGGTTATGGACAGGTGTTGTAGAGGAAATGCCGAGAGCTAGAGGGGAAGTGCCATTCTAGACTAAAGCATAATCTCACGTTTTTTGTAAATATTAGGTGGGACCCCTCCACCCCTACACTTGCATGGTGGCCATTCAAAAAGATCTATTGTCACCTCAGTTCCGTTCGTATCTAAAAAGAATTCGGCCAAAAATGCACCGATTTACTTTCGTCTGGCTTGTTAACCATTTCAAGGTTACAGAGAAGCGTCATGAGTGCCGAATTTTGAATAAAACGTACGCATTTCTCTGGCTGACATTCTAAAATTTTCTTCTTCTGCCAAAACACAGTGAAGTTTATGCTGTTTAACCTCATTATAATGCTGTGCAGACACAATTGTGGTTTATTACTTTTATTAAGTGAGGAACTGAAGAAAATTAAGGTCAACAGCATAAGAAAAAGCGTATCTTCAGTACAAAAAAACGAAACCCATAGCATTTCTCTTTTCACCAGCTATTGATGGGCCTTAAAAACCACCTTCTTTCATCGAAAAAATCTGTATTTAGTAGAATGACACGCTAGATAATGAAGTTTTACATAATAATGATATGATAAAATACTCTACTCCTTGTGTGCCATCACTTGCCAAAATATCATTTAGATATGTGAAACTGTCAATGAAATATGAGGAATGTGGTCTATATTTCACTCTGTGTTTATTGTTGGCGCTGTACGGACGCAAATGAGTGTTCTACGTCAGATCAATTTTCTCAAGATTGGTGATGGATAGATACCTCTACCAAAGTCTAAAAAAATGAAATGGCTCTGCCCACTATGGGACTTAACGTCTGAGGTCATCAGTCCCCTGGAACTTAGAACTACTTAAACCTAACTAAGCTAAGGACATCACACACATCCATGCCCGAGGCAGGATTCGAACTTACCACCGTAGCGGCCGCGGGGTTCCAGACTGTAGCATCTAGAACAGCCGGCCACCCCGGCCGGCCCGAATTCTAAAGATACATTCAATATGTTAGCTATATTTCACATGCGACAGCATAAAATGCAATATGCACCAAAAGCAAAATCATAGCGACCTCTATTTTTCATTGCAAATTTTTTCAGAATTTTGCAGTGTCTTACTTCCGCATAAGTATCACAATAACTATAACCATTAACGGATGATGGGCATAATTAACCTGACATATAAGGCAATAAGTAAATCACAACTGAAATATTTTTATCGAGTACTTTCTGTAAAATCGTTTAAGAAAGATTGCAGGCTGTGCGCCTCGATTGTCTCATCGTCTACTGGCCAAAACGTGGAAAACACTTGTTGGCCTCCCCTACCGAACAAACGAATGAACTCACCCAGGGCTTTGGACGAAAACTGGTCAGTGTACATCAGCCACGCGTGTCCCGTGTGGACTGTAATTGTTAATTTGGAAAAATCAGAATTTGGATACATTCAGAATGTGTCAGGGATTTCACCCGATCCAGATAAAATACTGCAATTTCTTGGACACATTGTGACTGTGTTAGGCAGTTCATCTGGTTCAGATGAAGCAGATTAAATCAGAGACGTTTCTCGTCCTAAGGTGAGCATATTTGTTCATTTTTGGTGTTGATCTGTTTTTACGAAACATTATTTAATTTGACAATTATGGCTACGCCATACTTCGGTTCATCGACTCCTTGGAATGGGATGCCCAGTCGCAGACAGAATTTGAGAGTATAGGACACTTCCCTTTATAGGCTCCAATTCCTTCTCATCCATACTTACGTGAGGTTTTGTAACTAAGCTCAGACACCTGCAAGATGCGTTTCCATGCTGAGTTATTCCAGAAATTTGAAGTAGATGGAGTGGTGAAGCACCATGCTGTTGCTTTTGCAAGCTGCGTGATCACAAAGTGCAAACCCAACTATTTTATGACTGACCTTAAGGCTCTTGCCATTGTATGGCTCTTTCAGAAATTTAGGTGTTCCTTATTTGGCCAGATGGCCAAGGTTCATACTGACCAAAGATCACTGTACTTTGTATGAGCGCAAAACTGAGTGGTCACTTAGCTAGGCAGGCGCTGTATCTTACAGAGATCGGTTTCACTATCGTATACATTTCTTGTCAGGAAAACAATGATGTCAACGAAAAATATTTCAGCAGCGTATAATTACAGAATGTTGCATTTTTGGAAAAGATTGTTTAGGGACAAGACAAGGAACCGTCATGGAAGGAAGTAAGGTGAGGTGAAGTGATCACAATAACCGTTGTCGACTGACAACTTTATTTGATTAGAAATGATATCCTGTTCAAGAAGAGAGATGCAGATGATTCACAGTGTGCTGTTTGTATTCCTGGTGAGCTATTCAATAAGTTAATTTGGCAAACTGATTGATTGATACACATTTCGGGATGGAAGTGATTTCAAAACTTCATGAAATGTGTTATTTTTTAATATTCGGGAAAGCATTTGCGATTAGCTTCCAGCAAGCATTGTCGCAAAGTAAAGCTGCCAAAGGTGTCTCATCATGCAACTTTATTTCCAATTATTCCGTCAAGAATAAAAGAGCTTGTCTTTCCTAAGAACTAATCAGGGATATGCGCATGTTTTTTGTTTTTTTGTTTTGAAGTTCCAAATTTGTGTTACCCACAGTACTGAAGACAGCTGCTAGTCAGTGTGTCATACACACAATCTTTATCCATTTCCAGTATAGGATCAGGCATGTGAAGAAGGTGCTATCGGGAAAAGGCCCACAATTTAGATCGAAACTTTGGAAATGTGCTTCATATTGTCCAAAGATTAAAAACATTTCCATCTCGCTATTTCATACATTGTCCAGTCCTTCTGAATGTGTAATGAAAGAACTAGGGCAACTAATGTAGATTTTACTGAGAAAGATGTCACATGCTTGTGGGACTCTTACATTCAGCAATTTAAGGAAATCATCAGTGAGGTGACAAATGATTCAACATTTCCACCACTAATTCAGGTAGTGTCGAATTGGCTTGCACAGGGAAAAATTCCAGAGATAGTGCAATTTCCAATAAGTACCAAGTTGTGACATAATGTTGTACTGAGACTAGCTTTAACGAATATCAGGTAGGCTGCTGACTGATGACAGAGAATTGATAATCGCTGAAGGTTATCAAAGTCAACTGTTGTCGAACAACAGATGTAAATAATATCATGTAAATTACCCACCAAGTGTCATCCATTAATATATGAGTTTCTCACTGTATATCGAGGACCCTATAGAGAGAGAGAGAGAGAGTGAGAGAGAGAGAGAGAGAGAGAGAGAGAGAGAGATGTTCTGCATTCAAACACCGTAGAGGTGGAGATCCTCAGGAACAGAAAATGCTAAGTGGTCCATCGCATTTCCACTGTAAAAGTTGTTGAATGGTAAAATGTGTAGAGCAATATTTCAACTTGAGTAGAGTGTATCTGAACCGTGATAACGTGTTTATGGTAATGTAATGTTGTTTATTTTTTATGTGCTTGATATTTTATAGGTACTCTGCGAATGGCAGTTACGCTCTGTGTCGTCCAGTTGGGAGTGATGATGCAGATGAAAACGAAAGAAAAGATATGCTAGAGAAGAGTGGGCAACAAGACAATTTAATAGATATATCTGAGAAAAATCTGACGTAGGCAGAGGAGAATAGGACCAGGCCAATGAGTGCAAAATTGAATGCAGCATAGGTATTTGTAAATAGGTGATAATGAATCGAAGAGAAATTGATTATGTTTGAGAGGTACTTTGAC
Source organism: Schistocerca cancellata (assembly GCF_023864275.1). Taxonomy (NCBI): domain Eukaryota; kingdom Metazoa; phylum Arthropoda; class Insecta; order Orthoptera; family Acrididae; genus Schistocerca; species Schistocerca cancellata. The sequence goes on from NC_064628.1 coordinate 856,834,192, forward strand.
ATGATTATTGAATCCTGCCCAGTGCATCTTTCTATCTGTTTGTTATTAATGTCTCTGCACAGGAAGTGTCATCTGGTAATTTCACATTGACTTGCATGCTTATTGATCTAGTATTTATCTGTAAGTGTTGACATTTCTTGAAAATGTAACAGAGTTTTCTATATGAATAATAGCAGTGATGCATAACTGTCATGTATTTTCTGTAGTATAGAACTTGCAGTTTGTTGTCATTAGTTGTAGAAAATGTAGTGGGGTGTAGAGTCAGTGGTTAGCAATAGATACGGCAAGATATACAAAGAGGGTATTGCAGCACTACTGAGCTCTGCAGAAGGAGTGCCCTTACTAAGTACACAGTAATGTATGCACGTAATCATTTTAAAAGAAAGCATAACAAAATTTATTGAGAGATGTGAATAATGATGAAGCAACTAGGATTTAAGCAAGATTCTATGCATAGTTGTGTTGCAACATTAGTCTATTAGAGCACTCTAGAAATGGTAGTACCAATATGATTATACGTTGACCTGCAGAACTTGAGAGAACCAAGAGAAATAATTCTGGTACTAGACCCAAGCCAAATGCTAGACCATTGTGGAGGAGGCTCATTAATGTATTGAGAACAAATGGGCTCCATGTGAGTACCATACCAAAACATATGGTCGTCAGTAGCCAGCTCTACCAAGATGAGTCGCCCTATACCATTCCAACCTCCATTCTATTGTCGTGAAAAGCTATTTCCTTACAATCAGAAACAATGTGTACTTTGCCACTCACCCTCTGGCCCTCCATGTGTTGAAAAACTATGATGAATCATTGCAGAAAGTATGACACTCCCCTCAATACCTAATGCATTGAATGAACTGTTACCATTATGAATAGTCACAATCGATTAATATTCTGTGATGCAAACCTTCTCATTTTTCATGAATATTTTTGTACATACGAATATCATTCATTGCTTAATCTAAATCTGTGGTCTTGTTGAAGTTAGTAAACTGCGTCATACTCTATTAAAACTGCTGACAGTCCGCCAGTGTCTCATACCTCATTGAAGGTATTTCTTTAATTGACTATAATTCCGAAAACCTTTCTCTACACACGTGTAACTGGTAGTGGGATCATTAAGAATGTAGGGAACAAAAAATAATTAGGAAAAACCTTTCCCGATTTGTTCTGCCACATGTGTCACCACACATTGAGCAGCCACGTTTTTTACAATGAGGTTACCTACACCTAACAACTCCGAGCAAAGTCTGGCAAGAACAATCCCCTTGAAAGACAGAGAACGAACTTTCCTTCCACGATAGGCTGTTTTAAATCTTTTCCTAGTAGCATACAAGAGTCCATAATTTTTTAGTCTTTCGCTTTTTGGACTTTAATTTAATGCAAGAAACATGTCACTCTTACCATTTCGTGAAAGTACTTAAAACTTCCCCCAGCGAGAGTGTACATGATGTCCAACACAAAGCATTAGAAATTCGCTGTGAATTTTGGTTTGGTGTCAGCAATAGGTAATTATGTTGATTCCTAATAGACGAATTCCTTTACCGACCTCTAAGTTCTGGGTGAAATTTCAATTTCTTTTATCAGTTATCCAGCATCTCCAAAACATTTCCGTAATAGCTAATCACTCCGCCGATTTCTTAAAATGTTTTCCAGTCTTTTTCATCTTATTTATTACTTTCTGAATGGAGACTTCGATCCCTTATACAACGTGCTAGATGACCCATTGCTAACCAGTCTTCTTTATTATGGTAATCTGAGATTACCTTAATTCGTTGAAGTCGAATGCCACGATGGATGCTGTGCAAGGCATCGACGAATGTATTTCCCCTCCCTTTCCTAGTGCGAGTTTGTTCTCCATCTGTAATGATATCGTTGCCGCTATTCCTTCTTTTCTCCTCCTACACAACTGATTAGTCACGTTGGTTTTAACTGGGTGTAAACGATAACTGTTTATAATGTACCACAGTGGTGTAGGTGAACTCGAGAAGAACAAACTAACAAAAGACACTTGCTACCTTTACACCTGGAAACAGTCTCTGGCCTATAGAAGCCGCATAAGCTACAGTGCAAGCGTGTCGCGTGAGTGCATTTCTTTTCCTTGCAAAAATCGTGCGTGAATGTTTAAAACCTCTTATCCTTTCAGACGTACCAACTTTCAAAGAATAGGGATAGATTTTATAATTAGAGTCCCACACGGAAAACCTTAATTGTGACATACCAGATTGAGGTACTGGCGGTCGAATAGTATTTAGGCTATGCATGGCTCTGTTCACAAAATATGGCTCCACGTTGTCATCGGCTCTAGCCTTGTAAGACTGCTTAAATGCAAATTAGCGAATATAGCTAAAATCACAGATAATGATCCTCTGGTCAAATGGCTAAAGTACTGAGAAGTTAGGCGAAATTTAAATAAACGCAAATTGTATGAATAATTATAAATAACAATAATGGATTATTACCTGCGGATATAGAGGACACCATAACTCGATTTCGAATAAAGAATATCTAGATATACAAGAAAGAATATCTAAATATGGTGGTCGTACAGTAATTCAGTTTAAAGGATACAAATTGATAAGTATTCAGTTGCAGTTAAGAATGTGTTAATCAGAGTGATAGTGGGCTCCCTACAAATCAATAATTTCGCCAAATAACAGTACCGTGCTTTTAACTAGACACAAATAATCGCGGAAAAGCAAGTAAATCACTTCAGAGTTGCTCGAAGCATGTCATACGATGCTTGCTCACAGTTAACGTTAATACTAGCTACTGTGTCAAAGTCCCATTAGCATCGGTATTTTACCGATTACGAACAAATTTTCAAGTATTCACAACTACTAGCCGTTCATACCTCACCAACTTCTTTGCAACATAATTCTATCCTCTATTACGTCTCGACATATACTTCACTGTATCACTCCTCCACACCAAATCCTCTCTCTGTTCCCCCTCGACGCGAACTGCCGTTGTACCACCTCTCCAAACTAAGAGTTTCAACTCTCTACCTCTCCCAGAAATCCCATCTTCCTCCCAAGAGCCACTCCATGAATTCTCACCGCTCGCGCCGATAAGAAACACTCTCTTCCCCCTCAAATAGCATCATTTATTATAATCTATCAAATAGCCCACCATTTGCATAGTAATAAAGTTACAGTTTAAATGTATGAGTGAAATTAAAGAACATTTTATCTCATTTCTGCAGAGACCAAACATGTTAATGTACATACAAAAGCTTAGACATAATCAATTAAATATGTTACACTTATAATAAATGATAAATAATAAATGTTGAAAAATATGAAATATAAGTGTGGCATGTTAAGCTGGTGCCCCAGTTCACACAATAACTATTTATGGTATTAAATCACACAGATAATTTAATCTTCTTAAGTTCATTAACAAGCAGTTAATAACTGAGATACGTTATTAGATATGGATAGATCTCATAATTGTTGTACTGTTTCCATTTGTTGTTTGCCTGTGTGGGATATATGATCTGACACATTTATGTAGTAAATGGGTATAAACGCAAAAATTCAACAAATAAAATATGTGTCAATGTTTGACTCTAAGAGAAGGTAGCTGAAGTCCTGAGCTATCATCCAATACCTTGGTTATATAGATAGCAAAAAGCGTTCGGCAGTTATTAATTTGTAGTCACTTGTAACTACATTTGTTAAGTGTCTTCAGCTAACTTCTACAATTTTTATATTTGTAATATGAAAGGCTTAATAAATGTGGCTCAATGCCACAAGCAACCCGATATTTTGGGATTTGTCGTACTGTTAAACATCGAATTATGATGCAATTATGAAGTATTTCAGTTTGGTCACGTTTCATCCTGAAGCAAAAGCCGCCATTTCACTGGAGAAGCGTGGTATCCCAGGATGAATGTTCGCCACTTTCTGCCTACTACTGGGGGAAAAGCCTAGTATTGTCCTCAGTTGGCTGGTCCTTTGTCGACTTAAGTGACCCATCCGGAAAGCCCTTGCAGCCGAACCCCAATCTCATGATAGATTTTAAAATTTCTCGCTTGTCGACTTCCCGAGCATATGTGTTAAGATACACCTTACACTTACGAAATGTAAAGTTGACGTTTGTTTATATTTTACCTCGTAGCATTGTGAATTTTCACAGCATAAAAATTAACAGTTACATCGCATCAATTGACTGTCCTTCCTATAACGTAACCTACCCTATCAAGTTGCTCCGTCAATCGTATCTTCACCTCCAAATATCTTCAAAAGGCCACTACTGCACTTGATGAATTACGACAGACCTCACGGACGCTCTAGTACTTACGTCAACAATACCAAAAAGGGCTTGTGATTGCGGTCATTTTCTCTATTTGACTAACAATGAGCGTGCAATCAGCAGTAGCTTAAATGTACTTCACTGCAAGGCACCGACCAGTCACACTGACCACCTACTAAATTTGAAGTCAGTGTGTAATAACCATTTACAGACGGCTGGTGGCAGCACTAGCAGGTGCGGGTATATAAAGCGCCTCAGGGGGAAATTGATGTCGCACTGCGGTAGTGGAGCAATTTATCTGACCTCCGAAAGGGTATGATATTGGGCTTCTGGGCCAAGAGTTAAAGCATTTTCTAAATGGCCGAGTTTTTAAACGTTGCTCATGCCTCTGTGGTTAAAGTGAACTTCACCTGGAAAAATGGCGTCATCCAAAACCGGGACCGAGGCAACAGTAGTGCACCACACCCCACACATAACAGAGACGGAGGACAGCTATGTGGATGCGAACAGGCGAACAGACGTGCAAATGCTGAGCATCTGACCACCCAGATGAACCAAGGGGCTACCAGCAGTGCCTACTCAGCCACCGTTCAGTGAATGTTGCCGCGTAGGGGCCTTAGCAGCGGGCGCGTGCTTCATGCACCCCTGCTAACTGGTGCTTTTCGGCGACGAAGGCTGGCATCTGCGCGCAAGTACAGCATCTGAATGTCCACTGAGCTGCGACAGGCGACCGTTTTAGGAGAAAAACGATTTCGTCTCCGTCGGTCTCATCGATCTTGCCTTGTAGACCGTGAAACATGTGAAAGCAGAGGGGTCCAGGTCAGAGGCTAGAGCATTCTGATTTGTGAAATGTTTTCATTGTCTTCCCTGTGTGATATCGTCCCTATGTAAGGAAAAAATTGATAAACAGATACTATAATTGTGGGGACCATGTCCAACCCTACATGCAGTTTGTTCCTTCTCGGCATGATGACATCTACCACCAGGACAATCGAACGTATCACATAGCTCAATGTGTACGTGCGTGGTTCAGGGAGCACCAGGAATGGTTTACCGTTCTCCACTGGCCACCAAATTCCCCGGATTTAAACCCAATCGAGAATGTGTGGGACATCTCAATCGGGCTCTTCGGTATCCTCAACCAAGAAACTCCGGGCAGCTGGCTAGGCCCTGGAATCAGCATGACACCACACCGCTGGCGGTACCTTCAAATAACCAAACTGACTGTCCTCTTGCACGTCTGGCGATGAAGGGGTTGTTATTTTGGCTTTTACAGGAAGTCACATTAATGTGATTGGACAGCATATTATGATCGATAGCGTTGCTTAAGACTTTTCCCACACTCTCTGCATGTGAGCTACATGGAAGCGATCGGCGGCTGTGTGAGCTCGTACTTACTTTCTTCTTTTAATTTTTTGTAGTTCGTAATTTTATTAGCATGAACTTGTGCCAACTGCAGCATCACGTCACTGCAGTTTGATCACCTGTAGCTGTTTTCCTTTGATCTTCATTTAGTCTGTTATAGCTCGAGTTAATACACTTCTTCGAATTTACAATGTGGGAGATGGATAGTGACTGTCTTCGTTTTCTGCAGCTGCAGAGGGAATCACCCTTTTTCATAAACAGATAGCTGTAGTGATCGACGGAGTTGAGGGGCTTTCCCTGAGCTGCAGCCACGTTTGGGTACCTGAAGAGACGGCTGTGGCATTTTTGGTTCCATTGGAGTCGCCTAGCAAAGGTGATACATCTGAAAGTTAATACATGCTCGACATGAACAGGTCCCCAACACCCATGTGGCAGTCCTCGCGTGACCTAGCAACAGATATGAGAAGATTCCTACTGTTGAGGGCGTATATACACATCTGAACTAGCATGGGTTCCCTCTTCTGACGGTCCCCTGGTGTTATTATTGGGTTGGGTTGGGTTGTTTTGGGGAAGGAGACCAGACAGCGAGGTCATCGGTCTCATCGGATTAGGGAAGGATGGGGAAGGAAGACGGCCGTGCCCTTTCAGAGGAACCATCCCGGCATTTGCCTGGAGTGATTTAGGGAAATCACGGAAAACCTAAGTCAGGATGGCCGAACGAGGGATTGAACCGTCGTCCTCCCGAATGCGAGTCCAGTGTCTAACCACTGCGCCACCTCGCTCGGTGTTATTATTGGGTGTTACTGACATAGCACTGGGTGCGTCGTAGTCTAGTGGGGCCATGTGTCTGTGGTAGCTGAGTGGCGGCAGTAGTCATACAATTGTTTCCTCCTGATTCGGGGGGAAAGTAAACGAAAAGGTAACATAATTTGTTGATATCTTATAGAATTGTGCCCGAAATTACACGCTTATCCACCGACTCTGCCTCCCTACCAACCACACCCCCTTTCCCCGCCCCTTTCTCCGTCCCAAACATCGGTGCTCTGTGTAGCAGGTTATTTCTCCTATATGGAAGAGACCTCTCTGTTTAACATCGTTGATCTGGTGGACCAACGAGTCAGAGCATGATTGCTGGTCCTAGAAGTGTATACCAGAGTCACTCTGACGGATCTTTTTCTTCTTTCTTCTCGTTCCTGTGCATACGCCACTGCACATACATAGCTCGCTGACACCAACGTAAATTCAGCATTGAGTGAGACATAGTAGACGACGGACGTTCACAATTGTCAGGCACTGTTGTCTAATTAATTTGACAGAAATATCTTTTAAGGGTTACTGTGATCCTAGAGTACAGATTGTGTAACCATTTAGTCGCTGAATGTGAAGTTCGCCGCACGGGATTAGCCTAGCGGTCTTAGGCGCTGCAGTCATGGGCTGTGCGGCTGGTCCCGCGGAGGTTCGAGTCCTCCCTCTGGCATGGGTGTGTGTGTTTGTCCTTAGGATAATTTAGGTTAAGTTGTGTGTAATCTTAGGGACTGATGACCTTAGCAGTTAAGTCCCATAAGATTTCACACACATTTGAACATTTGTGAAGTTCATTTATGAGAAAATGGCACGTAAAAAAGAGATATTTTACTAACAGAAGATCCTATACAGGAAGCACTGTCAGAACAACCCAATTGTGGAAGAGATGGAAGTCACTCTCGTGATGGAAGTGATTCTGAAGCTGATGATACTGCAGCGTTTATGAACAATGGCGAAGTGCATCAGACTGCCGACTGACGAAGAAAATCCAGTCGTCACAGTGAGAGTGGCTATGGCCGGAACACAGTTGTCCATAATAGTTCAGGCCTACCATTTGCCGATAACGTTCTAGTCCATATTCCAAAAATGTGGAAATGATGAATGAACGCATTTATGAATAACTGAGAATACCTCAACGGTTCGTGTAATATGTGCAGTTCATTAAATCAATATCATCAACATCTAACTGAACTGCAAATATAGTCTTTATATCGGGATCATTTTCGGGTTTCTTCCCTGAAAAGTTTCCATGACTGTTTTTACTTAGTCTCGAATTTCAGATTTGTTGATAATAATACCGACTGAAAAAGTACATGAGAGAGGTCAAATAAAATGAGTTCAGTAAGTCAGAGCACAATTTCATTACAAAATATTATATTTTCAAGCATTTCACCTCCAAATCATTAAGGGTTACTGCGACCCTGGTGCGTACTTCGTGCGACAATTTACAATATGTACAATACTAGAGTTAAAGCTTTTTTCCCACTTCAGTAGACAAGTTGTTCTTCAGTTTGAAGTGTGTAAGACAAAATGGGAGACTGGACCGTAACTGAGGGCGCCTATTGTCCCTGAACGTATGACGGCGGGGCGATGAGTCTCCAGCTCCAGTAGGGACGCCCTCTGCCAAACTCGGCGGCGTCCTGCAGAGACTCCGGCAGCCTCTGCAGCGCAGTTTCCGGCAGGAACGACACCGACAGCGCTCCCAGCAGGTGCATCGCTGACAAGATGGCGAACGGCAGCCTACGGTCTACCGAGCCTCCCTGTAACAGATGGTACACGACATGAGACATAGGACGGTGGAGCATGGAAAATACAGAAATAAATAACGAAGAACATTTGGAGATGAAAATGAGATTATACGACACGCGATGTGTTAGGACAAAAATTATCGTTTAGGTTGCTATTCTCACCTGGCATTTTGAAACCACTTCACTGTACCATGTATCTGTCAACGCTACTGACACACCCAGAAAGAAATTTTCACCCTGCAGCGGTATGGGAGCTGCTGTAGAACTTCACGGCTGACTAGAACTCTGTGCCTGACCAAGACTCGAATCTGGCAGCCTCGCGTTTTGCGAGCGAGTGCTCTAACAGCTGAGCCACCCGAGACGAGGCACTGGCGGAAGCTAACCTGAGAGTACGGACCGTGAGGTGTGTCTGGTAGATGAGTTGGTGGAGCACTTGCCTGCAAAACAAAGAGGTCCCAGACTGGAATCCCAACCTGGCACAAACTGTTAATCTACCAGGAAGTTTCTATATTGACACATATAAGTTACTGATTAAAGTCTTCTTACTGGCTATTTCTATGTAGTTCGAGCTAGTTTCAGCACAGTCATAACCGGATGGATATCAATGTTCACGTGATTGAAAAAAGGTATAGGTGTTAGAAAGTGAGAAGTGTGAGAAACACTAACGATTTCCAGTTTCACAGTAGACTAGCACCACCAAATTTCTCTGCACTCTCCACACAACAAACCAGCTTGTTACAATACGGTATTTCAATCCTGAGGAAGTAGCATTAGCTGCATTTCCGCCAAATACATCAGCTCTGAACAATGAAAGCTTGTGTGCACGTGTAAGCTTAACATACAAAAAAAAGAGAGGAAACAGTAGACGGAGATATTATTTTCGTGGTTCAGACCAGACACCATACGATATATCCTTGATTGAGAGAGACAAGTTGCAGTGAAAATCGGATCAAAAAATTGATAACACTGATGATTCCCCTCCCTTAGATAAGTGTACCTACCACCTGTTCGAGGAAGGTAGCTACATTCTCTTCTCAGTGATAACAGTAAAATTCGAACTCCGTTTTTTTGTATGAAGGGAAAAACCTTCTACAAGTCCTGTGCTGTACGATGATATTCAGCCTTGGAAATGATTACATCAGAAAGGCGATCAAAGCGCTCTGTTCAGTCACTGAAAATCAAAGACAAGTATTAGAAAGCTTTAAACAGAAAAACACTTTTTCGTTAAGTTTTTTAAAGGAGCATTCTAAAATACACTGCTATTCAGTAAAACTGCAACACCTTGGAGGACCCTTGCAACAAACATCAATCGGTCAAGAAGTTTGCTACATTCTTGGATATGCAAATGATTAGCATTTCAGTGCAAAATAGTGAATATGAGTAGCGCTATCTATATTCTGTATATAGAGAAAGATTACCCAACGGATTTCTTATTAAGACACAGCATGTGAATGGTTATTGTTTTCTAAGAAGATCGTTTTACGTGTTCGTGTAAAGAGGTTGTCCATCTGCACCTGTCTATGTCTGACAGCAGCGAAACAACAATGTTTCTGCTCGCATTGGTCGGGGTCTTACAATTGTCACGCGAATATCTCATTTATGTGTTCAGCAGGACCATGCACAACGCTGTGCAGGATCTCAATAGCCCACGCGACTAGCGCCTGAGAGGACAGAAGTGTTGTTCAGTCAGAGGTGCAGCATCGTACAGCCACATCATATATCTTAAGTCAGGAACTTTGTTTGGAACTAGTCAGGTATCCACATGGACAGTGCAGTGACATCTGAAGTGCCACATATTCTCAGCACTGCGACCATTGTAGCAGCTTCCCTTGAAGCATCAGCACAGACGTGCCAGCAGAGATGCACTCAGTGATGACATTGGACGCAGAAGAGGTTTAATGTCGTTTTCTCAGACAAGTCCCAGTTCTGTGAATAGCTTGATGGACACATCCACGTGTTGAGGTTCCAAGGAAAATGAACATTGCTAGACTGATTTCACCAATGTCGTGAGAGGTGTTATTTTGTGGACTGTCATGGGGTGCACAACTTGATCACCCCTGGTTAACTTACCGGGTACTACGGACAGCAGGGGCATAATTAGGTCGTATGTTAGGTTGGTGGGAGTGCTCTGTCATAGAGGACAAGATAACACAAGCTAGCTTACTGACTGTCCTGTCCTGTCCTGAACTAGCCTCAAACAGGAGGTGGTCGACAGCATCCCTGTCCAGCACATTCTCCAGAATGAACTGGAAATTATCTGGTGGTGGGTTGGCGAGAGCCTGGCATGCCACGACACTCAAAGCGCTACCTCTTGTTTCAGTTCATATTTTCTGGGGGTTGTGAGCGATTACAAGTTTCCAGTAGCTTTGGAAATATGTGTAAACTTGGCTGGAAGTGCCTAGGTGCCCTAATTCTCATATACTGGATGGATTTAACCCAGATAATTTGCACGCCATGTGTTACGCTACCTCATGTACACAGCTTCTAACAGTAATACTCCTCTTACTGCGTCGAACTTTAACATAATGCTATGGCGTAAAGCCAAGCGCTGGCACGCCATTTGGAAACGAGAGAGCAGAGAGGGTTGTGAAGAAGACGTCAGCCAACTGCACGCTGACCGACCCCTCTCCAGGACGACAATGCGACAGCAGTGGCCTCTATGCAAAGAGAACGTAAGCGCCACGCTGACAAGCCGTGGTCCACTTCTACAGCAGCATCAAGATTAGGCACTTCTACACCAGCGACTTAGGAATTGTACGGGGTGTTCAAAATGTCTCTCTGTCGTACCGTATGATGGTTAGCCGCGCGTACCGTATGATCGTTCGCCTGCCTGAGTTACTTCCCTTCTACTAGACTCTCCCTACATTCCACTGCTTCGCTTATCTCAGCCAGCGTCAGCAGTATCGTTGGTGTGTGTCGTTACGTGTTGACGTGAACGTTTAAGGTTTAAGTTTAGCTCGCGTTTCAGTGTCACTGCTTGCTGACGTTTTTGGTGATCGCACAATTTCACAGGGACTTTGGCCTCCACGACTGCCTGACCTAACACGATCTGACTTTTTCTTCTGGGGTGCAGCGAAAGCAACTGTCTCTAAAAACCGTCCGAATTCCATCGATGAACTGAAAACTACAATATCCACTTTCTTTGCTTCTGTTACAGAAGAAATGTTACAGCTTGTGTTTGGAAACATCATTAGACGCATTGAATTGTGTATTCAGCGACAGGTTGGGGGGGGGGGGGGGCACTTTCAACATTTAATGTGAAAATTTGTAAGTAAAAATGAATATTCAATAAATTAATAACTTGTATTTCACTGAGTTTTATTTCGGTATATTCACTGCGGCATATGGAACGCGCGGCTAACAATCATACGGCACTGCGGAGAGACTGTTTGAACACCCCGTATATACTGAACGACATTGTTTATTTTGTCTGTCGCCCTTTTTTTGCGACACATCTGGTCAACACCAAGTTAAGTACTGTAATCATTTCATTTTGTAATGTTATTCACTAATACGATTTGCTTGAATTGTTGTCCAGCGAACCGAGAATGCAGTTTTCATAGGCACCGCCATATTTGACGAGTAAGCAGGATTTAACACATAATATTGTACCCCATAACTAGCAGATTATGACAGCATTTTCTTTTAAATTCGGTCAGTAACTATATGAAACATCTCAACTGGAGTAACAGAGCCCGTTACGTTAGTATTAAGTGCACCTGGCACCTTAACATGTGGACAGCGTCTAGTCTTTCTGCGCCGGCCGGTGTGGCCGAGCGGTTCTAGGCGCTTCAGTCTGGAACCGCGCGACCGCTACGGTCGCATGTTCGGATCCTGCCTCGGGCATGGATGTGTGTTATGTCCTTAGGTTAGTTATGTTGAAGTAGTTCTAAGTTCTAGGGGACTGATGACCTCAGACGTTAAGTCCCATAGTGCTCAGAGCCAATAGTCTTTCTGCTGTTTCACGCTACCACAGGAACACCCAGAGCTGAAAATACCTTCTGCTTTTATTTATTTTCCCTTGCACAGTCCGTTTAGTTTCTAACTTTACCAGCTGAGTGATTAAATTCGACTGTTGTGAATTTGTCCCCCCTATTGCCAGAACTCTTACAGAGTGATGAAATGGTAGTGCCAACTTAAGTTGTAGATGGACAATGCTGAAACAAGAGAGGATGATCAGTCACCTGGGGTGAGCGTCTATTTTTACGTGGGTCAGATGAACAAATGGTCAGAGGGGCCAACTCTCTCCGCCGCACACAGACTGGATGCTCTCAGGCAGAGGACCTGCAGGTTACTGCTCCACAGGGCTCCGTAAGTTAAGGACGCTTTCGATTAAACTCTCCTCTGGTATCATGAACAAAGATATTTTATTCTTTTAGTTTGAGTTGACGTTTCAGATAGATTATTCACTTATTTGCTTATTTGTTTATCTTGAGGATGTTAGGGAAATGTTTAAAGATCCTTTATTATTCCTAACTTTCTTGCGTAAAATCACGTGTTGATTGTAGCTTTGAGTTGTCTGCTTTATGGTTCAAATGGCTCTGAGCACTATGAGACTTCACATCTGAGGTCATCAGTCCCCTAGACTTAGAACTACTTAAACCTAACTAACCTAAGGACATCACACACACCCACGCCCGAGGAAGGATTCAAATATGCGACCGTAGCAGACGCACGGTTCCGGACTGAAGCGCCTAGAACCGCTCGGCCAGAGCGGCCGGCTCCGCTTCATGTTATTAAGGAATCCATTAAACTTGTGCTCTCAGGAGTACAATGTTAAAGTATCATTGCAAGACCTCTCTTTTCTTCCCTTTTTTGTCATCTTTTGTCTGCCTCTTGCATAAACTGAATGATGGATTCTAATTGTGGACTTCCAGTAACCCCCCAGAACTAGACACTTGCGACTCAACTGCTCTATGGCGCATTGCCTGCGATATCAGACTGTTACTTTCCCTAACTTTTCGGTTTTAAACAACATGCATTACCTGCCACCTCAGCATCGTTTCCACTTTCATTTCCTGAATGAACTGAACCCTCATCAGGGGAGTGTTCTGCATTTTACATTTGAGCCCTGTTTAGAGAGTGATTTAAATGAACTTCATCCACCCTCCTACCTCGTTCTGCATCAATGACTGGCTTGTGTTCCATTTTGGACGACAACGGTGTGCAACCTTTCTCACACACACACGAGCTTCGCTTCTCGTAAACATTCAGGTCAGTTGCTGCTTCCGCAATCTTCCGACTCAAATGCATCACTCGCCACAACTATAGTCAGTTCTTTTCCAAATAATGCAGATTTATGCCCAAACAAATGAAATAAAACCTACTCTAAAATGTCTTACACATCCCTATAAACAAATATGCACCCCATAAACTTGCACAATATTATTACCAGCGGCGCAACATCGGACAAGAAGTGACGCAGAAGTTACAGACAAGACACAATTAAAAGCAAAATAGATGACACAGACAGTACATACACTGAAATAAAATGACTGCAGCATACTACAAATAGCTGAGATACAACGCAAAGCGTCAAACGCGAGTCTAAATGTTCTCAGTGCGCCATAGTCTAACTTTGAAGAAAAGGAAAACACGCACCTGTTCCACAAGATTACTAATTTTGTACGATTGCATTCTGAATTGCTGGTGTAGCCATGTATCAGCAAAACAAAATAAAAACATGTCCATTATGTCCATTATAATTATCCGGGCTGTTATGCCGTGGTCGGTTGATGAATTCTGTGGTGATTCCCAACGTTTCGTCTCCGACTGCGGGAGACATCTTCAAGGGGGTCCGTAGCTTGATGGAAGGTCCAACACACACACTGGCTCGCTACTGACTTGTTTATTAAAATAAAAACAGTGAATCCCTGCGGGAGTATGAATGAGAACAGTGGCGTTTTTAAGTTTACAAAAATAATGACAAGTTTTTCTACATCCTTATACAATTTACAAAAAATAAAATGACAGACATAAATCAGGAAAGGAGTGGTGCTTGATTGGCAAATCATTCATTGGGGTGGAAACTATACAAGTTCTCGCATGAACGCAATGAGGCTTCGTTTACATGAATCCACTCTGAGGCCAAATTCTATACAAATGGAGTCAACTACGACCAGGTATACCACGAACTACTGTTCACGGAACGTAGGGAGCTGTGAATATCGTTTAACAACTGTTCGCCAGTACAGCGATACTTTACCCTTTCACCTTGATTCAGACGCCAACATCAAACGGCGCGCTCTGGGCGAAGAACGGTGCGCGGCGGCAGCTGTAATGTTCTGACGCGTCCACCTAAATTTGCAAACTAGGCTGACTGGCGTTCTCATTATTTTAACGCGGAAAACTTCCCTATCAGAGCTCTGAAATCCAGGCAGACTGCAGTGTGAGATGCACCCGTTCGCTGCTCTGGCCAACCTATTTGACTCTCAGGCACGATGGCGCGTGCTGGAATTGTCAAACGTCAGATGACCGACTAAGGACGAATAAGGTCTCCCTCGTGATACACGATATGTCTGAGATGATACGCAGTTTCACTGTCGGTTCAGTTGGGAACTTCCACTGGCTCTTAGTCCACCACAAGTTGCAGAACACAAGTCTCTCCCACTAGGTAAAGACCTGAAGTTCTCCACCAGGGGCGGACCAGAAGACGAAGACACCCAAGAATCATAAATATCTTCCACCAAGCCTCGTACAGGAGATGAATTAGCTGGAAAAACTCGCCTCCACGTTGAACAAACAAATCTAACTGTCATCCACTCATTGAGTCTCCCCTATTGATTGTTCTGCTGTCCTTGTGGCCAATACAGACACAGTACCAGGGTTCCCACACTGGGAGAGGAAGCCTCTGCTTTGCATATCCTGTCTCAAAAAAAGAAGATTTCAGAATAGGGAGGCGTCGTTCTCACAGAAAGCATGGCCATGATTCGGTAGAAAAGGTCTACCTAAATGGGACCGCAGTCCCTCACTTACGAACAGATGTAATCTTTCCAGGCGGACCATTTCCACCTTCTGAAAGAAGACTGTTAAGATTTCCAGACAGTCGTGCCTGTGTAACATATTTACAGGATGGTCCATTGATGGTGACCGGGCCAAATATCTCACGAAATAAGCGTTAAACGAAAAAACTATAAAGAACGAAACTTGTCTAACTTGAAGGGAGAAACCAGATGGCGCTATGGTTGGCCCTCTAGACGGCGCTTCCATAGGTCAAACGGATATCAACTGCGTTTTTTGAAATAGGAAACCCCATTTTTTATTACATATTCGTGTAGTACGTAAAGAAATATGAATGTTTTAGTTGGACCACTTTTTTCGCTTTGTGATAGATGGCGCTGTAATATTCACAAACAAATGGCTCACAATTTTAGACGAACAGTTGGTAACAGGTAGGTTTCTTAAATTAAAATACAGAACGTAGGTACGTTTGAACATTTTATTTCGGTTGTTCCAATGTGATACATGTACCTTTGTGAACTTATTATTTCTGAGAACGCATGCTGTTACAGCCTGATTATCTGTAAATACCACATTAATGCAATAAATGCCCAAAATGATGTCCGTCAACCTCAATGCAATTGGCAATACGAGTAACGACATTCCTCTCAACAGCGAGGAGTGCGCCTTCCCTGATGTTCGCACATGCACTGACAATGCTCTGACGCAAGTTGTCAGGCGTTGTCGGTGGATCACGATAGCAAATATCCTTCAAGCTTCCCCACAGAAAGAAATCCGGGGACTTTACATCCGGTGAACGTGCGGGCATTGGTATGGTGTTTCGACGACCAATCCACCTGTCATGAAATATGCTACTCAATAGCGCTTCAACCGCACGCGAGCTATGTGCCGGACATCCATCATGTTGGAAGTACATCGCCATTCTGTCATGCTGTGAAACATCTTGTAGTAACATCGGTAAACATTACGTAGGAAATCAGCATACATTGCACCATTTAGATTGCCATCGATCAAATGGGGGTCCATCATTCTTCCTCCCATAATGCCGCACCATACATTAACGCGCCAAGGTGGCTGATGTTCCACTTGTCGCAGCCATCGTGGATTTTCCGTTGCCCAATCGTACATGTTATGCCGGTTTACGTTACCGTTGTTGGTGAATGATCCTTCATCGCTAAATAGAACGCGTGCAAAAAATCTGTCATCGTCCCGTCATTTCTATTGTGCCTAGTGGCAGAACTGTACATGACGTTCAAAGTCGTCGCCATGCAATTCCTGGTGCATAGAAGTATGGTACGGGTGCAATCGATGTTGATGTAGCATTCTCAACACAGACGTTTCTGAGATTCCCGATTCTCGCGCAATTTGTCTGCTACTGATGTGAGGATTAGCCGCGACAGCAGCTAAAACACGTACTTTGGCATCATCATTTGTTACAGGTCGTGGTTGACGTTTCATATGTAGCTGAACACTTCCTGTTTCCTTAAATAACGTAACTATCCGGTTATCGGTCCGGACACTTGGATGATGTCGTCCAGGATACCGAGCAGCACACATAGCACACGCCCGTTGGGCATTTTGATCACAATAGCCATACATCAACACGATATCGACCTTTTCCGCAATTGGTTAACGGTCCATTTTAACACGGGTAATGTATCACGAAGCAAATACCGACCGCACTGGCGGAATGTTATGTGATACCAGGGACTTATACGTTTGTGACTATTACAGCGCCATCTATCACAAAGCGAAAAAAGTGATCCAACTAAAACATTCATATTTCTTTACATACTACACGAATATGTATTAAAAATGGTGGTTCCTATTTAAGAAAAACGCATTTGATATCCGTTTGACCTATGGAAGCGCCATCTAGCGGGCCAAGCATAGCGCCATCTGGTTTCCCCCTTCAAGCTAGGCGAGTTTCGTTCTTTGTAGTTTTTTCGTTTGATGCTTATTTCGTGAGATATCTGGCCCGGTCACGATCAGGGTACCACCCTGTATATATTATTTTTGTCGCTCTCTAAAAGAACCTGGCGACTTCCTGGTGTCAGGAGAGTTACAGTCTTGCCTGCACTAAACATGTGCACCAGATGCTCTGATCGTATCGTCCCAGCTTCTAACCTGAGAATGCTTGTAGTTTTATAGCCGTCCCACCGTTTGTGCTAAACCTCAGATTACAACAGTCTCCCTTAAATGGCTTCCTCACCCGCTTTCCACCATTGGCTGCCTTCACGACGGAATGTTACCTGGCCCAGGTAAAACGTTTTGCAAACTGGCGCTCTCCTCCTCTTACCCTAAGTGGGAACAATGTCGCGGGACACAACATTCGTGCCCCATAATCCATCTTTCTCCCTGTTCTGCATCGTCTCCACTACCGCCCCTCTAGTGCAAGCTCTCTACAGGCTACACATGCAGTTATAAGAACATTCTGCTCAAAATGTCCCCATGTAAACAGTTCATAACCCACACATACCAAACGTAGTATTGGAAAAGATGGCCTAATATATGACTGTTAATCTCACCGACAGAGTCATTTAAGTGAGAGAGTGGCTTGCCACGTTTCGTCATGAGCAAGTGTATTTGTGGTGTGTTGCTGTCTACTGTTATTCATGAGTAGTGTGTTCTACCTAGTGCGGTTTCACAGAGTTTGATGGAGCTGTCTTTGTGACAGAATGACTAAAGACTGATCTTCAGTCGATCATGTGGCCACCATTTAACGGTTATTGATCTGTGACCCAGCACAATTACAGAACTTGAAGTGCTGAGTGTAATGAATACTAGCATGGCTATCGAATATTTATTTGTTTCATCCATTTTGAATCAACTGGATTTAGCGTAAATTGTTGCCTCCAGTCAGTCATGTGACCTTCACTTAAACATTTTTGATCAATGTGATAGTTGAAATGACGGGAGTAAAACTTCTAATTATAACGAAAACTCACATGTATGTGAAATTTCTGTTGGTTTCGGGGATATCGAATTCACCAGACTTCACCTAAAACCTGGCATTCAGCGAATCACGTGGCCTTTGCCTGAATATTCTTCGTCTGTGGCATAGCTCAATACATAGAACTAAAATCCGCGAAAGTAAAGAATAATTTAGTGCAGTTCGAATTTCTGGTTAATTCAGGGCCCTTAATCTACTGGAGGTAGCACGAATTTCGGCCCAAAACTGGCTTAGCCGGCCGTGATGGCCGAGCGGTTCTAGGCGCTACAGTCTGCAACCACGCGACCGCTACGGTCGCAGATTCGAATCCTGCCTCGCGCATGCATGTGTGTGATGTACTAGAGTTAGTTAGGTTTAAGTAGTTCTATGTTCTAGGGGACTGATGACCTCAGAAGTTAAGTCCCATAGTGCTCAGAGCCATTTGAACCAAAGATTATTGCGAATACAACAGCTACATATATATTTGGGAAATTTCTTTTAGATACCGACTTCTACATTTTTCTAAACGGTCGCAGACACGTTTCATCTCACCAGAAACATGCTCCCCTCCCCCAACTCTTCCACTCACACTCCGAGTCCCAGTAAGCTAGTGCGTGGCAGAAGTGATGTTGTTGGGATCACGCATGTTTCAGTACAAGAGTAAGTGACGATTCTCAATTGCCATTTCCTTTATGCCTTTGCCATCCTAAAACATCGTATTGTGTTTGACAATAATGAAATATCGGGAATACGTTAGTCTACGGGGCATTTTTGAGTGATCAACACTGCAGGATCACAGGTTAACGCACGCGCGAGGCAGCTCATTCAAACGTGAAATGCTGATGCATTAATGACCGGTGTAACCGCCAGAATGTTGCATGCAAAAGACATGCATTATGTTTTACAGGTGACAGATTTCAGTCTGTGGGCAGTCTATGCCTGTTGCACTTGTTCTGTGTCGCATAACTCCTTCTTCGTGTTTCCATTTTTTTCTTTCAGTGTATTTCATAAACTACTAATCATTAATGGGTATTAATAGAACACTGTTCTTTCATTGTGTGAATATATGGTGGAATTCCTGTCATGTTGTGTGGTTGAAGCAGCTCATTTAGTGTTTAATAGATCTGCCGGTTATTTATCGCATTATAGTAATCTATGATCTGTCTCACAAATCTATATTACACTACTGGCCATTAAAATTGCTACACCAAGTAGAAATGCAAATGATAAACGGGTATTCATTGGACAAATATATTATACTAGAACTGACATGTGATTACATTTTCACGCACTTTGGGTGCATAGATCCTGAGAAATCAGTACCCAGAACAACCACCTCTGGCCGTAATAACGGCCTTGATACGCTTGGGCATTGAGTCAAACAGAGCTTGGATGGCGTGTACAGGTACAGCTGTCAATGCAGCTTCACCATAGTTCATCAAGAGTAGTGACTGGCCTAATGTGATGAGACAGTTGCTCGGCCACCATTGACCAGACGTTTTCAGATGGTGAGAGATCTCGAGTATGTGCTGGCCAGGGAAGCAGTCGAACATTTTCTGTATCCAGAAAGGCCCGTACAGGACCTGCAACATGCAGTCGTGCATTATCCTGCTGAAAGGTTGGGTTTCGCAGGGATCGAATGAAGGGTAGAGCCACGACTCGTAACACATCTGAAATGTAACGTGCACTGTTCAAAGTGCCGTCAATCC
The DNA here is from genome assembly GCF_023864275.1 of Schistocerca cancellata. Taxonomy (NCBI): domain Eukaryota; kingdom Metazoa; phylum Arthropoda; class Insecta; order Orthoptera; family Acrididae; genus Schistocerca; species Schistocerca cancellata. The sequence goes on from NC_064628.1 coordinate 856,853,970, forward strand.
GAACAAGAGGTGACCGACACGTGTAACCAATGGCACCCCATACCATCCCGCCGGGTGATACGCCAGTATGGCGATGACAAATACACGCTTCCAAAGTGCGTTCACCGCGATGTCGCCAAACACGGATGCGACCATCATGATGCTGTAAACAGAACCTGGATTCATCCGAAAAAATGACGTTTTGCCATTCGTGCACCCAGGTTCGTCGTTGAGTACACCATCGCAGGCGCTCCTGTCTGTGATGCAGCGTCAAGGGTAACCGCAGCCATGGTCTCCGAGCTGATAGTCCATGGTGCTGCAAACGTCATCGAACTGTTCCTGCAGATGGTTGTTGTCTTGCAAACGTCCCCATCTGTTGACTCAGGGATCGAGACGTGGCTGCACGATCCGTTACGGCCATTCGGATAAGATGCCTGTCATCTCGACTGCTAGTGATACGAGGCCGTTGGGATCCAGCACGGCGTTCCGTATTACCCTCCTGAACCCATCGGTCATTGGATCTCGACCAACGCGAGCATCAATGTCGCGATACGATAAACCGCAATCGCGATAGGCTACAATCCGACCTTTATCAAAGGCGGAAACGTGATGGTACGCATTTCTCCTCCTTACATGAGGCATCACAACAACGTTTCCCCAGGCAACACTGGTCAACTGCTGTTTGGGTATGAGAAAGCGATTGGAAACTTTACTCATGTCAGCGCGTTGAAGGTGTCGCTACCGGCGCCAACCTTGTGTGAATGCTCTGAAAAGCTAATCATTTGCATATCACAGCATCTCCTTCCTGTCGGTTAAATTTCGCGTCTGTAGCACGTCATCTTCGTGGTGTAGCAATTTTAATGGCCTAGTCCAATGTCACAGATAACTAACGCTCATCACCGTTACAGCGTGAATTTAAAGCAAACCTGATTTGCATCCTCGTAGCGGCACTATTAGCGCCACTATTCTGCAACTAGTGCGAAATACGCTCCTGGAAATTGAAATAAGAACACCGTGAATTCATTGTCCCAGGAAGGGGAAACTTTATTGACACATTCCTGGGGTCAGATACATCACATGATCACACTGACAGAACCACAGGCACATAGACACAGGCAACAGAGCATGCACAATGTCGGCACTAGTACAGTGTATATCCACCTTTCGCAGCAATGCAGGCTGCTATTCTCCCATGGACACGATCGTAGAGATGCTGGATGTAGTCCTGTGGAACGGCTTGCCATGCCATTTCCACCTGGCGCCTCAGTTGGACCAGCGTTCGTGCTGGACGTGCAGACCGCGTGAGACGACGCTTCATCCAGTCCCAAACATGCTCAATGGGGGACAGATCCGGAGATCTTGCTGGCCAGGGTAGTTGACTTACACCTTCTAGAGCACGTTGGGTGGCACGGGATACATACGGACGTGCATTGTCCTGTTGGAACAGCAAGTTCCCTTGCCGGTCTAGGAATGGTAGAACGATGGGTTCGATGACGGTTTGGATGTACCGTGCACTATTCAGTGTCCCCTCGACGATCACCAGTGGTGTACGGCAAGTGTAGGAGATCGCTCCCCACACCATGATGCCGGGTGTTGGCCCTGTGTGCCTCGGTCGTATGCAGTCCTGATTGTGGCGCTCAACTGCACGGCGCCAAACACGCATACGACCATCATTGGCACCAAGGCAGAAGCGACTCTCATCGCTGAAGACGACACGTCTCCATTCGTTCCTCCATTCACGCCTGTCGCGACACCACTGAAGGCGGGCTGCACGATGTTGGGGCGTGAGCGGAAGACGGCCTAACGGTGGGCGGGACCGTAGCCCAGCTTCATGGAGACGGTTGCGAATGGTCCTCGCCGATACCCCAGGAGCAACAGTGTCCCTAATTTGCTGTGAAGTGGCGGTGCAGTCCCCTACGGCACTGCGTAGGATCCTACGGTCTTGGCGTGCATCCGTGCGTCGCTGCGGTCCGGTCCCAGGTCGACGGGCACGTGCACCTTCCGCCGACCACTGGCGACAACATCGATGTACTGTGGAGACCTCACGCCCCACGTGTTGAGCAATTCGGCGGTACGTCCACCCGGCCTCCCGCATGCCCACTATACGCCCTCGCTCAAAGTCCGTCAACTGCACATACGGTTCACGTCCACGCTGTCGCGGCATGCTACCAGTGTTATAGACTGCGATGGAGCTCCGTATGCCACGGCAAACTGGCTGACACTAACGGCGGCGGTGCACAAATGCTGCGCAGCTAGCGCCATTCGACGGCCAACACCGCGGTTCCTGGTGTGTCCGCTGTGCCGTGCGTGTGATCATTGCTTGTACTGCCCTCTCGCAGTGTCCGGAGCAAGTATGGTGGGTCTGACACACCGGTGTCAATGTGTTCCTTTTTCCATTTCCAGGAGTGTATGAATTGACATCATCTACAGATGCAGAAACAGGACCCAAAGTTCATCTGTGTCTCATAACTCCTTGGTGTTGCGATTTTTTTTCTGTCGGTGCATTTCGTAAACAATAGTTCATTAACGGGTATTAGTAGAACACTGTTCTTTCGTTGTGTGAATATACGGGGGAATTCTTGTCCCCTTTTGTGGTCAAAGAAGCTCATTTAGTGCTTAATAGATCTGCCGGTTATTTATCGCATTATAGTAATCTATAATCCGTCTCCCAAATCGATATTATTTGACACCTAAAGTAAAAATAAAAGACTGAAATTTAGATATATCATGAGTTAAGGAAAGAGTGGTTTTGTAACGAGAAATTTAACAATCAAATATTGCATTGCGTTGCTCATGACGTCAGCTTGTATACTCCGACATACCTAACACACATACAGAACGCATTAATGCTAGTTATCCGAAGCATATAAAACGAAGAAAATATTTTCTTATTTCTTGGACCAATTCTTCTGTGTGAAGGTAGCTTACACGATGGGCAATCAAAGCTGGGAATATGATGTGCACGAACGAAATTCGATCGACCCCATGTGGTGCTAACTCACGACGTAAGACAACGACAATTCCAAGTTTTCACTCAATCACCTTTCATGTGGCGACGGCGCCAGGATAGTTCTTACTTTGGAAGCTTACGGTTAACGGTTGAGTGGTAGGATTTGTAGCAGCAATTTACCCTTCAGTTTCAGAAATCGTACATTACTGTTTGTTCGGTATAGCCTAACAGATTTACTTCGATGTTTGAGAAATGTACTGGTAGATGTTGTTTTTGTACTTTTGGGGTATTTTGTTTGCTTTCGTTTCGGTGCCTAGAGGCTACACATACAATATGTAGTGGAAATGAGCATTTGGGGTCATTGGCCGCCTTGGTGCAGGTCTTGTTACATTCGACGCCACATTGGGCGACCTGCGCTCCGGATTGGGATGAAATGATGATGAAGAAAACACAACACCGAGTCTCTGAGCGGAGAAAATCCCCGACCTCGCCGGGAATCGAACCCGGGTCCGTAGGACGGCAATCCGTCACCCTGACCACTTTTTTTTTTTTAAGAGTGTTCAGTTATGAGTAGGTGGAGACAAGGCGGGCAGGGGTCGGAACCCGAGGCCTGGCCGCGATGTCTCCCCCCTCCCGTCTCTGAACCACTCCCTCAAAGTAGCTTTTTGATTTACTTTTGTTTTATTTTATTAGTTTTATTATGTTTTTTTTTACCAGGAACAGGGTAAATTAACAAAAGATCTTTATTGGTACAAACTTAAATACAACAGAAATGCCATCCTTCCGGCGAAAATAACACAAGACATTATACTCGTACAAGAAGGGCAATTTTTTTATGTACAAGGTGTAGGAAAAAAAAAGAATAACAACACTGATGTAAGATAAGAGTTGTGAAGCAATATACAGTGGAGTGAGGGAAAAACCAGTGTTTTCTGGTATAGTGCATAAAAGAAAGGAGGCGCGTGTCAATGCGCCTACTCCACTGTGGGTGACAATATAGAAAGTAGCGCGGGGGGTCTCAGATGTCAGCAGGGGGGGCAGGAGTGCTGTCGGCGTGTGGCACCATCCAACTGAGCGGGGGTGAAGTAAAGATCGCATGTAGGTAATTGGCGAAGAAGGGGCGGTAGCGCGGTCGGTGTTCGACTTCACTGTGGGCGGTTCGTAAGTACTGCCAGAAATCAAGGCGTGATTTGTCGCCATCATTATACATGCAGGTGATCGTCGATCCCTTGACCCATACAATCGCATGATTTTTTGTAGCGGGGAAATAAGTATTCTCAGGATGGATAGAAGTCCACAGGTCAATCGAGTCCGGCGGAACGCGGAGGTAGCGGGCAACGAACTGTCGGGCAAGTTTCCAGACGTCACTGGTGGCAGCACAAGTCAGTTGATGGACATCGTCATCCACGAGGCGGCAAATGGAACAAAGTGGAGAGTCCTTTAGTCCGATGGCGTGAAGACGATGATTTGTGGCGAATTTTTCAGTTGCGACTTGGTACAATGTTGCCCAGACGTTGGAGGGAAGAAAAGGCTGGTGGATGTGAAGCCAAACCGTGGGCCACCGCGTGGACGGACGTCTCAGTTCGATATTGTTGCTGGATATGGAACGAAGGAGTGGGGTGTAAATATCTTTAGGTCGAGGAGAACGCGTGGTCGGTAAGTGTGTGTAAGCATAACTGAAGCCGACGATGAAATCAGAAATGTGCGTCACATGGTGCTTGATGTGTCCGACTGGTACTGGTGGTGTTATGGTAGCGGGCACAAGAATTTCCAGCAATCTGCGCGTAAGGGAGGTGCCCCCGTGCCACTGCTTGTGCATGGTGGACATGTACAAGGACGCCGCGCGGAGTCGCACATTGACAAGGCCGTGGCCCCCAGCTCGTGGGGGAAGGGTGAGCGTGTCGTAGCGGACCTTAAAGAGGGTACCAGCCGTAAGGATGTATCCGAAGGCAGCCTCGAGGCTGCGTCCAATAGTTGATGGCAGCGGGAGGACCTGTGCAATGTGGACCATTCTGGACGCCACATGTTGATTGAGGTATTAGACACGTTGTAAAGAATCGAGTCGTCGGAGAAGATTTTGTCGCACCGTCGTGCGGATAGTTAGGAGTGCACGCCGAAAATTGATGGCAGCGGAGCGGCGCACGGTGGAGGTGAAAATGATACCAAGGTATCGTAGTTCTTGTACACACGGGAGAGGTGCTAATTCGTCGTGTGAGAGGCCGCGTCCAATGGTCATCGCCGTGGATTTAGTCACATTCATGTTACTGCCCGCTGCAGTGCCGTACGTGCGTTTCACTCCGTGAGCGGATCAAGAGGAGGAGGTCGTCCGCATACGCACGAAATCAAAAACTGTGCTGTCGCAAAGTGAGACCAGAAAGGTGGCTCGTCAGACTCCCGATGAGTGGCTCCAGGCTTATGGCATAGAGTAGGGTCGAAAGTGGGCAGCCTTGCCGTACGGACGCCGGATCGCCACTGGTCCTGCCACACGGCCGTTAACCTGAATCAGCGATTCGGCGGTGCCGTACAGGCGCCGGATCACGTCGATAAAGGCTGGTGGAAAACCCATGCGGTTCATCACTGAGAACAGAAAAAGGTGCCGCACTTTGTCGAATGCGTTGTCAAAATAAATGGCAACCACTGCGGCGCGGAGTCTGCACGCCGCTGCCAGTGCAATTAAATCGCGACATTCTCCTGTGGCCGTTTGTATATTAACTGAGCCGCCCGGAGTTGTCTGTTCCGGGGATAGAATGCTAGGCAGGACCTTGCGGCATCGCATTGCCAGCAGGCGTGTAAAAATTTTACAGTCTGCGTTAAGCAGAGTCAGGGGACGGTAATGTGCTGTCGTCACACCTGGTGTCGGTTTGTGGATGGGTATTATAATTCCCGTGAAAAAGGACGGCGTTACGGCGTTCCCCATCGTCAGCAGTTCATGAAATATCGTTGTCCACCGTGACGCCATTAGTGTGAAGAAAGCGCGATAAAATTCTATCGGCAATCCGTCGACACCAGGTGACTTATTCAGAGCACCTTTTTTGATTGCATCGTGGATTTCTTCACGCGTAATAGGCTCCATCAGCTCGACCGCTTCGTCGCTGGTGAGGGTGCGAGTTACGTGTGGTAACACAGACTCCTCAGTGTGGTTGTTGGTAGTCTCCTCCTGGTACATTGTGCGGTAGTGGTCGACAAAGGCACTGACGATTTCGGCCTGGCAAGTGACGTGCTGGCCGCGACATGTGGTGATCTCGGTGATGAGTTGTTGTCGTCGATATTTCCTATCGGAGGCGATATGATGCATGGTCGGATGTTCTTGTTCCGCCGAATCTTGACATCGGGTTCGCGCCATAGCCCCCTGCAGTCTACGGCGTGTCAAAGTTACAATTTGCGCCTTAATCCTGCTGCGTTCCCTCTGGGTGTCGGGGGTGGGCGGTTGGGCGTCCAGGTCGCGGAGAACGGCGTAGTAGTCGGTAGTGTGCGAGGGCCACATAGCAACTTCCTTTCCATACTGAATCAAAGTACGTCGAATGGCAGGTTTGGTACATTCCAGCCACCAGGTCAAGGTCGTGCAGTATTTAGGTAAGCGATGTTTCAGGAGGCCCATGTCTCGGTAACACGTTGAAGACATTCGGGATCATGAAGATGGGAGGTGTTTAGCTTCCACGGTGCACGACTACGCCAGACCACTTGGTTGGGGAAGAGAATGTTGCAGATGTAGGCACCGTGGTCCGAAAAGGCCAGGGGACAAAGTTCGGCACCTTGGACTGCAGGTGTGAGTTCCCGAGAGACGTAAATTCTATCAAGGCGGCTCGCGGAGTGACTCGTCTGGTAAGTATGTCCAGGCGCGTCGCCGTGCCGAACTTCCCAAGTGTCGCGGAGCAACAGATCTCGGACGACAAGACGCAGTTCTTGACAGGTGTTGTAGTGGGGCACTTGATCTTTAGGGTGCAAGACACAATTAAAATCACTCCCAAGCAAGTAATGGTCGCAGCGTCCAAGAAACAAAGGAGCGATTTCTTCTGAATAGAAGAGTGCCCTGTCGCGTCTGCGGGTGGAGCCTGACGGAGCGTAAATGCTGATGATACGCGTCCCCATGACGGTGACGGCCATGCCTCTGGCAGATGGAAGGTATGTGTATCGGCCACTGGAATGCCTTCTCTGGCGTAGATGGCTACTCCGCGTCCCAGGTGGTCACCAGGAGAAGGATAAGTGTTGTATCCCGCGACATCTGGAAGTGTCGTCAAGTGCACTTCCTGTAGTAGTGCGATATCGACGTCCGACGCCCATATCATCTCTCGCAGCTGTTGAAGTTTCACGGGTGTTTTATTTAACAATCAATATTATACATTTGGAGTAATTGAAAGAAAGCCAGAGGATATGGCTTTTTACAAGCATTTTTTAAATCATCAAACTTTCTCCACCTAATTGTACGTACACGTATTTCTTTAAAATCTGGGTGAGAACAAATAACTGGTTCAGAATTTGAAATTAACAATAATGGAGTACGTCTTAATATAGCGTCTCCTTTGTACTTTACTCTAATATTACAAGCAATACCTTCACACACTTTTTTAAAATCTTCAATTGCACCCTCCTCTAAAGAAATTTCATTACCAACAATGACACGTCTATTAACAGCATCTTGTAATGCAAACTGATTTGTTTTATTATTACAACGTCCAATGTGGCCAACATTTAAACCAAGTGAAATTATACAATCAAAAAACCAATTTTTGCCACTATTGGGTGGACCAACAATACATAATGTGTTTAATTTTTTATTTGGTACATATACACTTTCTTGCCATTGATACAATCCTTTTTTATTGAACCAAGATACAAGATTTGTTAAAAATTTGGTAACCTCATCAGTATCATCTGCACATTGAAACAATAAAAGTTTATTTAGCCAAGCAAGAGAATCCTGAAGAGTATAATAGTACTCCCAAACATTCGTGGAATGAGAATAAAAAATATTATCTTCTGAACCAGAACACAATAAATTTTCTATACCATGTAAATCCAATTCATTTATGGTTTTTTTATACAATTCCAAACCCATATCGAAAAATCGTTTGAATTTAGGGTCAATCAAATTAATAAAATATGGATGAGCAGATGGTATTACATTCACTAAATTTTCTGGTGGTATACAATTGTATGACATTAATATGGAAAGTACCTTTTTTGCCGTCGTTTCAGGGTTGCACCTTTGGTAGTCAGAGATTGGCTTGCGCTTTGTATGAGGCCATTTACGTGAGCCATCTCTGGTGAGTTCTTGTTGCAACTGATCATTAATTCGAGGGTTTTCCCTTTCCAATACTGAGAGGGATCCCTCGATGAAACTGACCCATTGTACAATTTCAAACTCACCAGGCACTCTCTTATGGGTTCTTCTAATCCAAACTTGTCCCCGACTTGGCCTTTTTTGCAAGAAGAAATATATGAGTATATTGAACCAGTCGAGGTCGGACATGGCTGTGATTGCTCTCCTTCGTCGTGGACATTTCTTAATTCTGGTGGCAATAAATGGGTCAACCCTAAATCGGCATCTACATCGTCTAGAGGAGTATGTGCAATCGTGGACGAGGTGGATGTGGTCGTCATCATGTTTCCATATGATAATTTCTCCAGGGTAGACTGATGCGATAGAAGCAATTCGTCTACCAAATTCATCAATATCGTTCGGTCCTCTGATGACAATGACATCAGTGTAATACCATCGTTCTGAGATTTCAGATATTCGCAAAAGTTCTGGCAACCAAACGATAATTGTGAAGAGGAATTTTCGAATTTCGTCAAACAATTCAAAATTGTTAATATGTATGTCCCTAAGGGTCCATCGGTTGCTCCCAACTGGCAGTTCAATCTCGTAGCAATCCAAATGAAGATTTTCAGGGTTGGGTTCGTCAGGTGAGCTTGAACCAGCGTGAAGATGGACTGAAAGATCTCGGTCAGCGTCTCCATTAGAACTCTGCAAGTAATAAACCAGGTAAATCATCATCGTCGTCTTCGGAATCAAATACTTGGCCTAATGAGCCACCACAACGTACACTTCTGAACAAAGGACTATTGGCACAGAACATGCACCAATGGCTATATTGCTTAATTTGTGGAGGACAAATTACACCATTTGAAAAATATGGTGCCTTGGTAACCATATTAATTTTCATACTAATGAGAAGCGGTTGCAGTAACAAATTTTGCCAATAATCTGTTAATTTATATAAGCAATTTTCACAAATAGTAAATACGAATTGCTTATAAGTAATTTCGTAAAAAAACATTTTAATTTTAAATCGACTCTGCCAGAATGCAGTAGTGTCGAAGAAAGACATTGTGGTTAAAGCGAGAATGTCCCAAGGAACTGGAATTCCAGCTCTTATTTTTGAAGCTGCTGCTATTGCATCATTTACTATTTCGTTAATCATTGGGACATTTTCGCTTCTATGAAAAATATAGCATTCCGGCAGTCGATACGAATTTAACATAAAATTGAATTTTGAATATCTGAATTGGAGTAAGATGTCTTCGCGTATGGTTTCTGGTACTTCTAATTCATATACATCTAAAGCATTTGTAAGTCTTCCACAAACAGCAATCCGTGCAAGTTTGTACAAACTGTCCATTATTTAGAAATGTACTTACTGTTTCTGGCAGCTCTTCACAGACAATAGATCTATTCGGGGTGTAGTCAGAGGACATACTGTGAAGACAACAATTTTACACCCCTTATATACTATGCAATTTCAGTTATCAATGCTTACATTTCTATCACTCGATACAGCACGTGTTGGGCAACCTGTTGCTGGCGTGGGTGCTTGCTCAGATAATTGTCCTAAAAGGACAAATTATCTCGGCGGGACAGTGACGCCGCCATCGCGACCTTGGGACCCCGGGGGCCCCTTTTTTTTTATCAGTTGCAGACCCTCGAATCATGAAACGACGCGACGCAGTCATGTTTCGATTCATTTTTTTTATCAGTTGCAGACCCTCATGAATCGAAACATGACTGCATGCGTCGTTTCATGATTCGAGGGTCAGCAACTGATAAAAAAAATGGGGCCCCCGGGGTCCCAAGGTCGCGATGGCGGCGTCACTGTCCCGCCGAGATAATTTGTCCTTTTAGGACAAATTATCTGAGCAAGCACCCACACCAGCAAAAGGTTGCCCGACATGTGCTGTTTGATAACGTAATGTATATAAAAGGTGGCAATGATTTATTTATTTTAGTCAGCAAAATGTCTTGGGTAAATCAGTATTTAAGCACGGGCAACCATGGCTCTATACAATACGACAGAGGTGTTTTATATCCGGGACCTGAGGAAGACATCGAAATGGCGGAAAGAATTCCATTAAAAAATGTTAATCGTTCACGTAGCAGTAATGATATTCGAACAGGATGCTGCTACTCGTATACGGTATGGAGATAATTTTGACGATTTAGATATGAGTGGCGAAACAGTTGAATTTGAACGAGTGTCAGAAACAAGGCCAGAGAGTGTCACGGACGGGGCCACAATTAGCACAGCTAGTGTCACAAGTTCAGGGCAGATAGCGATAGCGGCTAGCGCGGCGACAACTGCTGCTGCCGCAGGTGCTGCTTACGGCGTTAAAAAAGTAGTTGAACGTGTACAGAACAAAGGATAATTGTAATTTATTTTTATTTGTTGTAATAATTGACAATAAAAATTATACATTGTACAAATTCTTGTCTTTTATTTAATAAGGAATATTATACATTTGCAACAATGAAAAGAAAGCTAAAGGATAAGGCTTTTTTATTGCATTTTTCAATTCATCAAACTTTTTCCACCTAATTGTTCTCACACGGACATTGTTGAAATCAGGATGACTACATACAATTGGCTGAGAATTAGAAATTAACAGTAATGGAGTACGTCTTAAAATAGCATCTCCTTTATATTTTACACGAATGTTGCATGCAATTCCTTCACAAACTTTTTTGAAATCCTCTACAGCACCTTCTTCTAATGAAATTTCATTTCCAATGATTATACGCCTATTTACGGCGTCTTGAGGAGCAAATTGATTCGTCTTATTATTGCATCGGCCAATGTGGCCTACATTATGTCCAAGATGCGACCCTGCGATATTAATGATAATCACCTTTTATCCACAGTATATAATAAAATACGTACCATAGACAAATCAAAGCAGAAATTTAAAGTAGGAGAGTTCGTAAGAATCAGTAAAAACAAAGCCATTTTTGATAAAGGATACAAACCAAATTGGTCTACAGAAATATTTAAGATAATTGGAGTCCAAGAAACAAATCCTAGGACATACTCTCTGCAAGATTTTGAACTAAATAATATTGCTGGTGCGTTTTATGGTCATGAATTACAGAAAACAAAATACCCCAATACTTATCTAGTAGAAAAAGTATTGTACAGGAAAGGAAATAAGGCATTTGTGAAATGGTTAGGTTTTGATAGAAAACATAACACTTGGATTTCAATAACATAAAATGTAATTTTATTATATAAAATTACAGTTATTTTTAAAGAATTATATAAAAATTACAGTTATGTTTTAAAGATATACCAAACGAAAAAAACACAGTTATGTTTTAAAGATATACCAAACGAACAACTGCTCCTTCAAGTTCCCAATAGTTATACCACAAATGCACACCATCACACAACACATCAGGAATTTTAAAGCATTTACAAAAAAGGCCTGAATACTAGGAAATGAAAATAAGCTTCACAGTTTTCACATGATTCACAATTGTCTAACAGTTCACACTTGCCTGCTTTTGTGAGGGGCCATTACACTCTTTACTCCACACTGTTTGGCTTAATGTTTTAAGTAGTACTCTTTGTACCACTTCACCAGCAGATTTGTATTCAATTTCGCAGTTACTGGTTGGTACCTGCCAATACCATTCAGCTTACGTAGAGCATGTAGTGAAGGGCAGCCTTTCTCCTCCACATTAGTTATTAGGCAGTCAGGTAAGAACTCTCTTACCCATTTCACTTTTTCAGTACCTTTAACAAGTACAGTGCAGTTTGTTGGCACCACTGATTTGATGGAGTTTAATGCACTATCCAGCGAGACTCCAACTGAATTAATGTTGTAGTGGTGATGGTTCTCTGCCAACCATTTTGCTGTTTCGATATCAAGTTCGTAATACGGTGTTGTACATTGAAGAATGTAACTTCCAGAGGCAAACACTGTTCCATCATCGCACAGCATTTGGAATGCTAAGTCCTTAGGAACAAATTCATTCACACATGTCTTGAAGCCTTGACAGTCGTGATTACAGTATACATCTTGTAAGAAGGTTACACACACAAACTTGCTGCTGTTGCTCGTAGATGTCGACGTTATTGGGTCAGAGGACATGATGTGCTGTGCTCCAGATCACCCCCCTTATGTACTAAAATTCGAGTACAGCCGGTTAAAACAATTCCTGTTATCAACACGTGTTGGGCAACCTTTTGCTGGCGTGGGTGCTTGCTCAGATAATTGTCCTAAAAGGACAAATTATCTCGGCGGGACAGTGACGCCGCCATCGCGACCTTGGGACCCCGGGGGCCCCATTTTTTTTTTATCAGTTGCAGACCCTCATGAATCGAAACATGACTGCGTCGCGTCGTTTCATGATTCGAGCTCAGCAACTGATAAAAAAAAATGGGGCCCCCGGGGTCCCAAGGTCGTGATGGCGGCGTCACTGTCCCGCCGAGATAATTTGTCCTTTTAGGACAATTATCTGAGCAAGCACCCACGCCAGCAAAAGGTTGCCCAACACGTGTTGATAACAGGAATTGTTTTAACCGGCTGTACTCGAATTTTAGTACATAAGGGGGGTGATCTGGAGCACAGCACATCATGTCCTCTGACCCAATAACGTCGACATCTACGAGCAACAGCAGCAAGTTTGTGTGTGTAACCTTCTTACAAGATGTATACTGTAATCACGACTGTCAAGGCTTCAAGACATGTGTGAATGAATTTGTTCCTAAGGACTTAGCATTCCAAATGCTGTGCGATGATGGAACAGTGTTTGCCTCTGGAAGTTACATTCTTCAATGTACAACACCGTATTACGAACTTGATATCGAAACAGCAAAATGGTTGGCAGAGAACCATCACCACTACAACATTAATTCAGTTGGAGTCTCGCTGGATAGTGCATTAAACTCCATCAAATCAGTGGTGCCAACAAACTGCACTGTACTTGTTAAAGGTACTGAAAAAGTGAAATGGGTAAGAGAGTTCTTACCTGACTGCCTAATAACTAATGTGGAGGAGAAAGGCTGCCCTTCACTACATGCTCTACGTAAGCTGAATGGTATTGGCAGGTACCAACCAGTAACTGCGAAATTGAATACAAATCTGCTGGTGAAGTGGTACAAAGAGTACTACTTAAAACATTAAGCCAAACAGTGTGGAGTAAAGAGTGTAATGGCCCCTCACAAAAGCAGGCAAGTGTGAACTGTTAGACAATTGTGAATCATGTGAAAACTGTGAAGCTTATTTTCATTTCCTAGTATTCAGGCCTTTTTTGTAAATGCTTTAAAATTCCTGATGTGTTGTGTGATGGTGTGCATTTGTGGTATAACTATTGGGAACTTGAAGGAGCAGTTGTTCGTTTGGTATATCTTTAAAACATAACTGTGTTTTTTTCGTTTGGTATATCTTTAAAACATAACTGTAATTTTTATATAATTCTTTAAAAATAACTGTAATTTTATATAATAAAATTACATTTTATGTTATTGAAATCCAAGTGTTATGTTTTCTATCAAAACCTAACCATTTCACAAATGCCTTATTTCCTTTCCTGTACAATACTTTTTCTACTAGATAAGTATTGGGGTATTTTGTTTTCTGTAATTCATGACCATAAAACGCACCAGCAATATTATTTAGTTCAAAATCTTGCAGAGTGTATGTCCTAGGATTTGTTTCTTGGACTCCAATTATCTTAAATATTTCTGTAGACCAATTTGGTTTGTATCCTTTATCAAAAATGGCTTTGTTTTTACTGATTCTTACGAACTCTCCTACTTTAAATTTCTGCTTTGATTTGTCTATGGTACGTATTTTATTATATACTGTGGATAAAAGGTGATTATCATTAATATCGCAGGGTCGCATCTTGGACATAATGTAGGCCACATTGGCCGATGCAATAATAAGACGAATCAATTTGCTCCTCAAGACGCCGTAAATAGGCGTATAATCATTGGAAATGAAATTTCATTAGAAGAAGGTGCTGTAGAGGATTTCAAAAAAGTTTGTGAAGGAATTGCATGCAACATTCGTGTAAAATATAAAGGAGATGCTATTTTAAGACGTACTCCATTACTGTTAATTTCTAATTCTCAGCCAATTGTATGTAGTCATCCTGATTTCAACAATGTCCGTGTGAGAACAATTAGGTGGAAAAAGTTTGATGAATTGAAAAATGCAATAAAAAAGCCTTATCCTTTAGCTTTCTTTTCATTGTTGCAAATGTATAATATTCCTTATTAAATAAAAGACAAGAATTTGTACAATGTATAATTTTTATTGTCAATTATTACAACAAATAAAAATAAATTACAATTATCCTTTGTTCTGTACACGTTCAACTACTTTTTTAACGCCGTAAGCAGCACCTGCGGCAGCAGCAGTTGTCGCCGCGCTAGCCGCTATCGCTATCTGCCCTGAACTTGTGACACTAGCTGTGCTAATTGTGGCCCCGTCCGTGACACTCTCTGGCCTTGTTTCTGACACTCGTTCAAATTCAACTGTTTCGCCACTCATATCTAAATCGTCAAAATTATCTCCATACCGTATACGAGTAGCAGCATCCTGTTCGAATATCATTACTGCTACGTGAACGATTAACATTTTTTAATGGAATTCTTTCCGCCATTTCGATGTCTTCCTCAGGTCCCGGATATAAAACACCTCTGTCGTATTGTATAGAGCCATGGTTGCCCGTGCTTAAATACTGATTTACCCAAGACATTTTGCTGACTAAAATAAATAAATCATTGCCACCTTTTATATACATTACGTTATCAAACAGCACATGTCGGGCAACCTTTTGCTGGCGTGGGTGCTTGCTCAGATAATTTGTCCTAAAAGGACAAATTATCTCGGCGGGACAGTGACGCCGCCATCGCGACCTTGGGACCCCGGAGGCCCCATTTTTTTTTATCAGTTGCTGACCCTCGAATCATGAAACGACGCATGCAGTCATGTTTCGATTCATGAGGGTCTGCAACTGATAAAAAAAAATGGGGCCCCCGGGGTCCCAAGGTCGCGATGGCGGCGTCACTGTCCCGCCGAGATAATTTGTCCTTTTAGGACAAAGTATCTGAGCATTATATAATAAAATTACATTTTATGTTATTGAAAGCCAAGTGTTATGTTTTCTATCAAAACCTAACCATTTCACAAATGCCTTATTTCTCCATCAAATCAGTGGTGCCAACAAACTGCACTGTACTTGTTAAAGGTACTGAAAAAGTGAAATGGGTAAGAGAGTTCTTACCTGACTGCCTAATAACTAATGTGGAGGAGAAAGGCTGCCCTTCACTACATGCTCTACGTAAGCTGAATGGTATTGGCAGGTACCAACCAGTAACTGCGAAATTGAATACAAATCTGCTGGTGAAGTGGTACAAAGAGTACTACTTAAAACATTAAGCCAAACAGTGTGGAGTAAAGAGTGTAATGGCCCCTCACAAAAGCAGGCAAGTGTGAACTGTTAGACAATTGTGAATCATGTGAAAACTGTGAAGCTTATTTTCATTTCCTAGTATTCAGGCCTTTTTTGTAAATGCTTTAAAATTCCTGATGTGTTGTGTGATGGTGTGCATTTGTGGTATAACTATTGGGAACTTGAAGGAGCAGTTGTTCGTTTGGTATATCTTTAAAACATAACTGTGTTTTTTTCGTTTGGTATATCTTTAAAACATAACTGTAATTTTTATATAATTCTTTAAAAATAACTGTAATTTTATATAATAAAATTACATTTTATGTTATTGAAATCCAAGTGTTATGTTTTCTATCAAAACCTAACCATTTCACAAATG
This sequence comes from Schistocerca cancellata, assembly GCF_023864275.1. NCBI lineage: Eukaryota > Metazoa > Arthropoda > Insecta > Orthoptera > Acrididae > Schistocerca > Schistocerca cancellata. The sequence continues at coordinate 856,869,957 of NC_064628.1, forward strand.
CCTTATTTCCTTTCCTGTACAATACTTTTTCTACTAGATAAGTATTGGGGTATTTTGTTTTCTGTAATTCATGACCATAAAACGCACCAGCAATATTATTTAGTTCAAAATCTTGCAGAGAGTATGTCCTAGGATTTGTTTCTTGGACTCCAATTATCTTAAATATTTCTGTAGACCAATTTGGTTTGTATCCTTTATCAAAAATGGCTTTGTTTTTACTGCTTCTTATGAACTCTCCTACTTTAAATTTCTGCTTTGATTTGTCTATGGTACGTATTTTATTATATACTGTGGATAAAAGGTGATTATCATTAATATCGCAGGGTCGCATCTTGGACATAATGTAGGCCACATTGGCCGATGCAATAATAAGACGAATCAATTTGCTCCTCAAGACGCCGTAAATAGGCGTATAATCATTGGAAATGAAATTTCATTAGAAGAAGGTGCTGTAGAGGATTTCAAAAAAGTTTGTGAAGGAATTGCATGCAACATTCGTGTAAAATATAAAGGAGATGCTATTTTAAGACGTACTCCATTACTGTTAATTTCTAATTCTCAGCCAATTGTATGTAGTCATCCTGATTTCAACAATGTCCGTGTGAGAACAATTAGGTGGAAAAAGTTTGATGAATTGAAAAATGCAATAAAAAAGCCTTATCCTTTAGCTTTCTTTTCATTGTTGCAAATGTATAATATTCCTTATTAAATAAAAGACAAGAATTTGTACAATGTAAAATTTTTATTGTCAATTATTACAACAAATAAAAATAAATTACAATTATCCTTTGTTCTGTACACGTTCAACTACTTTCTTAACGCCGTAAGCAGCACCTGCGGCAGCAGCAGTTGTCGCCGCGCTAGCCGCTATCGCTATCTGCCCTGAACTTGTGACACTAGCTGTGCTAATTGTGGCCCCATCCGTGACACTCTCTGGCCTTGTTTCTGACACTCGTTCAAATTCAACTGTTTCGCCACTCATATCTAAATCGTCAAAATTATCTCCATACCGTATACGAGTAGCAGCATCCTGTTCGAATATCATTACTGCTACGTGAACGATTAACATTTTTTAATGGAATTCTTTCCGCCATTTCGATGTCTTCCTCAGGTCCCGGATATAAAACACCTCTGTCGTATTGTATAGAGCCATGGTTGCCCGTGCTTAAATACTGATTTACCCAAGACATTTTGCTGACTAAAATAAATAAATCATTGCCACCTTTTATATACATTACGTTATCAAACAGCACATGTCGGGCAACCTTTTGCTGGCGTGGGTGCTTGCTCAGATAATTTGTCCTAAAAGGACAAATTATCTCGGCGGGACAGTGACGCCGCCATCGCGACCTTGGGACCCCGGGGGCCCCATTTTTTTTTATCAGTTGCTGACCCTCGAATCATGAAACGACGCATGCAGTCATGTTTCGATTCATGAGGGTCGCTATTCGGTAGGTTTGGAGCCGTACCCCGCCATGGAGGGGAACTCCACCAGTGGAGGATGAAGAGGGGCGAGGCAACGGCCAGACGTGCCGTACGCCACCTGACGGCGTTATCAGCGGCGTAACGATGCTTCCGTCTGCGGTAACTCTGTTCCCAGCGTCTGGTCCGGGTCCTCATCGACGTCCTCACTCCACACCATTTAAGGCGCTGTCGTTGTGATGGTCGTACGTTCCACTTCGGTCGTAGAGGCGGAGGACGTCTCGGTGGCAGTCGCAACGGTGGAGTCCATTGGTTCAGGAACACCTGAGCGAGCCAGTAGAGTAGGCATCGACACAGCCACAGTCGGCGTCATGTTGTCATCATTCGTATCGTCGTGTAGGTTCTCCGAGGCCTCGTCGGGTCGGACGGCCTCTGGAGCTTCAGGGGGAGGTGATCCGTCTCGTTCCGAGACCGTACGGCGCCTCCTCTTGCGCCTCTTAGGTAATCGTTGTTCGCGGGTTCGTCCCTCCGTGTCAAAAGACGGAAGGGAGTCGCGTCGCTCTGAGAGGAATGCCGTCGCGGGAACGCCAAATGAAGGGGCGTCCATATGTTCAGGCGGGTGGGTGTTGGAAGTCGTCGCTGTTGGCAGTGGCGCCGGAGTAGCGTCAGGCTTTGAGCGCGACGTGTCTGCCCCGGCGGTTTCCGTAGCTGCTGGAATGGTCACCGGTACGTGGTCCGATGGGCGGCGGCCGGTGGGAGGAGAAGAGAGCGCCGATGCGTAGGTGATCGGTAAAACCGTCGTCGGAGCCGGAGGTGCCACGGTAGCGGCTGGCAATTGGGTGATTCGTCGCTGAAGACACTCAGATCTGAGGTGGCCTTCTATGCCGCACCCGGAACAGGTCTTGCGTTGGCCGTCGTATATGACAACCGCGCGGCACCCGCTAATTTGCAGGTAAGATGGCACGTGGCGATGGAGGTCGATGGTGATCTGCCGTACACCGTTAAGAACGGGGTACGTTTGGAACTGCGCCCGGCGTTCGGCAGTGTGGCCATGTACAGTGCCATAGGGGCGGAAAGCCGCGATAACGTCTTCCGCCGGAAGCTCGAACGGGAGTTCGAAAACTCGTATGGTGCGCATTCCTAAGCCGGCATGGTCGACAGTGACCGCTCCGACATTGCCGTCGGCGTGGCAAAAGCGTAATCCATGGTTGGTGTCACGAAGTATTCTTTCACATACCGCGTCATTGATGACTTTGACGTACACCGTACTGCTTAATATGGACAGATGGATGCCCAGGATGTCGGAAGTTTGGATCTTAGCAACGTCGCGTAGGATGCGTTCCTTTCCAAGGCCTTCGGTCATGTGTATTCTTTGCAGAAGTTGAATCGTAATGTTGATTTTCGAAAACCGTTGGCCATGGTTCTAGTGCACGTAAGCGACACGTAAGTGAAGGCCGCTGAAATGTGCGAGCGCGCGCTCCCCGCAGGCGGAAACAACAACACGTCCGCAATGCAAGGCGGCGAAAGCCGGACTGCCACTCAGCTATCGGGGCGGAGATAATATGTGACAATCAACGTGCGTGTTAAATAGATAGAAGGTTTTTGCATTTTCTGAATGTAGTAAAAACGAGAAGTGTTTTCTCTTAAAGTGAAATCTGTGCAGTTAATCGCGCAGTACAGCTTTCGCAAAGATGGTAGGAACGACTGTGACATCTTGTGATGACTGTCGAATAACTGTGTCTGTGTACCGATAGTGACTCAGACCATTGGCAGCCCTTTGCTACAAGTGACAGCTAATAAGTGCACTCACTCCTGAGGTTCAAACAAAACCAAGTACAAATGAATCAGCGCAGCCGTGAGGCTCTGCTGCACCTGCAGTGAACGAGTGGTGGTTACATCTCAAGTTACCACCTTGCTTGTAACCCTTCAGTAAGATCATGAAGGAATTAAGGAATCAGTTAAGTTATGCCAGGTTTATCACTCGTAGCATCATAGACCTCGGATGTCTACTTAAAGACTTCCAAAATATCATAAATGAGCTACATCACAGAGCCATAGAATTAACTCCCGTATTAGTTTTGAAATATAAGTTATTTGCCAACAGAAGTTGGGGATTGGTCAGTTTTCTACCTGGTAAAGAGAGAAGGCAATAGGTCGTTGTTCAACTTGCGACTGAAACTGTTCTCAAAGAGTCGGAGAAGGGAAGATTACGAAATAAAGGTTCGGTTTCGAAAAAGGAACTATGAGTCAGACAAAAGGTTTCATTGAGAATACACTGACTGTCATAGACACAGAAATTTGTATTTCATAAGCTTTCCATGAAAGAAGGTTGTATACGTGGAAGAGGCCTGAAGACACTAGAAGGTTTCAGATAGATTATGTACTAGTAATACCGAGTTTTAGGAACTTGGTTTTAAATTGTAAGACATTTCCTGCGGCAGATGTAGACTCTGACCACAATTTATTGAATAAACTGTAGATTAAAACTGAAGAAACTGCAAAAAGGTAGGAAATGAAGGAGATGGGACCTGGATAAGGTGAAAGAACCAGAAGTTGTAGAGAGACCATTAGGGAACGGTTGACAAGAATGGGGGAAAGAAACGCAGTAGAAGACGAATGGGTAGCTTTGAGAGATGTAGTGAAGGCAGCAGAGAATCAAGTAGGTAAAAATATGAGGGCTGGTAAAAATTCTTGGGCAACAGAAGAGATAATGATCTTAACTGATGAAGAAGAAAATATAAAAATGTGGTAATGAAGCAGGCGAAAAGGAATACAAACGCCTCAAAAATGAGATCGACAGGAACTGCAAAATGGCTAAGTATGGATGGGTAGAGGACAAATGTAAGGATTTAGAGGCATATATCACTATGGGTAAGATAGATACTGCCTACAGGAAAATTAAAGAGATCTTTGGAGAAAAGAGAACCGCCTATGTGAATATCAAGAGCTCAGATGTTAAACCAGTCCTAAGCAAAGAAGGGAAAGCAGAAAGGTGGAAGGAGTATATAGAGGGTATATTCAGGGTCGATGTACTTGAGGGCAGTATTATGGAAATGGAAGAGGACGTATATGAAGATGAAATGGCAGATATGATACTGCGAGAAGAATTTGACAGAGTTGTGGATGAGCTGAGTCGAAACAAGGTCCCGGGAGTAGACAACATTCCATTAGAACTACTGACAGCCTTGGGAGAGCCAGGCCTGACAGATCTCTACCATCTGGTGAGCAAGGTGTATGAGAAAGGTGAAATAACCTCAGACTTCAACAAAACTACAATAAATGCAAACCCAAAGAAATCAGGTGTCAACAGGTGGGAAAATTACCGAACTATCACTTTAATAAGTCACGGATGCAAAATACTAACACGAATTCTTTACAAACGAATGGAAAAACTGGTAGAAGCCGACCTCGGGGAAGATCAGTTTCGATTCCGTAGAAATGTTGAAACACGCGAGGCAATAATAACCCTACCACTTATCTTACAAGATAGTTTAAGGAAAGGCAAACCTACGTTTCTGACATTTGTAGAGTTAGAAAAAGCTTTTTACAATGTTGATTGGAATACTCTCTTTCAAATTCTAAAGGTGACGGGTATAAAATACAGGGAGCGAAAGGCTATTTACAATTTGTACAGAAACCAGATGACAGTTGAGGGGCATGAAAGAGAAGAAGCGATGGAGGAGGAAGTGAGACGGGGTTGTATCCTATCCCTGATGTTATTCAATCTGTGTACTGAGCAAGCAATGTAGGAAATAAAAGAAAAAATTAGAGTATGAATTAAAATCCATGCAGGAGAAATGAGAACTTTGAGGTTTTCTGACGACAGAGAAAGCAAAGGAGCAACTGAACAGAGTGGACAGTGTCTTGAAAGGAGGATATAAGATGAGAATCAACAAAAGCAAAACGAAGATAATGAAATGTAGTTGAATTAAATCCGAGACTGCTGAGGGAATTAGATTATTAAAAGAGACACTTAAAGCAGTAAATGAGTTTGCTATTTGGGGAGCAAAATAACTTATGATGATTCAACTAGAGAGGATATTAAATGTAGAATGTCTGTGGCAATGAAAGCGTCCCTGAAGAATAGAAATTTGTTATCATCGAGTATAGATTTAAGTGACAGGAAGTCTTTTGTGAAAGTATTTGTATGGAGAATAGCTCCGTATGGAAGTGAAACATGGACGATAAACAGTGTAGACAAGAAGAGAATAAAAGCTTTCGAAATGTGGTGCTGCAGCAGAATGCTGAACATTAGATAGGTAAATCACGTAACTAATGAGGAGGTAATGAACAGAATTGGGGTTAAGAGAAATTTGTCGCACAGCTTAACTGGTAGGATATGTTCTGAGGCGTCAAGCGATCACCAATTTAGAACTGCAGAGAAGCGTGGAACATAAAAATCGTAGAGGGAGACCAAGAAATGAATACACTAAGCAGATTCAGAAAGATGTAGGTTCCAGTAGTTATTCAGAGATGAAGAGGCTTGCACAGTATAGAGTAGCATGGAGAGCTGCATCAAACTAGTCTTCGGACTTAAGTCTACAGCAGAAGTTTTTCAGAATCAATATGCAGGATAGTGCATCAGACTCCTGTGTAGTTAGAAAGTCTACAGTTCAAACGTTCCAAGGGAGTGCACCATGTGTCAAATGTAAAAGTTTCCATGGCATAAACGAAAGTTGATTATAGGATATAAAGTTTCTTCGTCATAAATCTGTATCGTGTGTATGTTTGCTTGTGTGCTTAACTATCCTTATGTCAAGATAATAGCCTATCGGCTTCTCCCTAGCGTTATACCTGAGCATGTGTGTCACCATTGGCTAAATATTTCCTGGTTAAATTGTAGTGGGCCTGGATCTCACGATTTTAAAATAATATGGAGTACAATCCGGAAGTAATCTCTTACAAAGACAACAAGTATGGTCGAATTTAAGTATTGTGTTTTGGAAGACTGCTAGATCATATGAACGCCTTTTTATGCAGCATCGTGTCTCTCAGAAAATCTCAGATTTCGTAGTCACTCAACGTTTTGACATCAATGAATCAGCGAAATAAGAAATATTATATGTCAACTTATAGAAATGTGTGGCTGTAATGAGATGAATGTTGGATACAAGGAAGTGCCTTGTTCATGTTAATGTAGGAAGCGAGACTGTATGGAAGTTTTATTTGTCAGCCACTAAGGAAAGGATCACTACTTTTACGCTATGCATACACTGAGAGAGACGCAGCCTGAAAGAATGATTAAAGTGCAACTAATTTGTACACAGTGAAATGCCAAAATAAGATTTTGTTGTTGCTGAAGATTAATAGTGTACTGTTATTTTTTTACGCTTTTTTGTGATGGGATCCTCAATACTCGATGACAACCGAGATATATTATTGAGGAGTGTAATGTGAATAACGATGGCAATTCTGACTGGGAGAAAGAATTTTCGTAAAAATGATGTCCAAATGAGAATAACACTCGTACTAATGAGAGACCAACTAAAGAAAAAGTTCATGATATAGATGGACTACAGCCCTCGTGTGAGGTGATCAGTGTCATCTGTGAAATTAGGCAGACAAGGAGAAGAGGCAGGGACGACTGTTAAAAGTGGATTAAATAATATCTACATGAGAGGCCATGTCCTTGTATGGTTGTGCTGTGCCCGTGTGTTACTGTTTACTTTATAGGTGTTTCTCCAGCTATAGGTTTTCTGTGAAGAAAAGTGGGATTCTTGCTCATTGGCCAATGAAGATTAAAAAAATGTATTGAAGATGTGTGTACAGTCACTAGTCCCTACGAAACAGCAACAGTAACTGAGAAGGGGAAATCTGAAAATAGCAGAATGTCCATAACAACCAGTGTTTGTGATAAAGTAGCCTGAGATAGACTAACCTGCTGCAAGTTGTCCTGGCACAGATGTTTTCCTGTGGATCTGTGGTCTGTGTGAATGCTGACAGTAGTGAGAAGGGGGATGCACATATCTGCTATAGTGATGTAGTTTGAAGAAAATATACTTGGAGTAGTTACGTAGCTTCAAGGAAATGGTAGTAGCAGGAACTAGTCCCTTCTGCTTCACCTCACCTCATCCCAGTTACTTATAGATAGGACTTTTTATTGTGTTGTGTAATATACCTTCTTGTCAATAGTGCCAAGAGTACCTCACTGTCATAATCATCACATTTTTTCTTAAAATTATTTTTAAAATGAAGATAATGCATTTAAAGCTTTACAACTGTTTGTCAAGTATTATATTTTGGTCCCAGAGGGGATGAATCTATGCAATCCTGTCTACATTTTGAATTTCTGTTATTAAAGCTAGTTTTCTGACAGCTACTTGTGCCAGTACATTGTGAATTCTTTTCATGTTTACTAGGAGAAATGGCTGGGTGTTATGATGTACTTATATATGTTCTTAGTAACCTGTGTGCACAGATTAGATTAGATCAGATTAGATTAGATGTACTTTTCGTTCGAATTGACCCATGGTGAGGAGAAATTTGGAAATTTGTGGTAAGGTCATATTGGACAAAACTGCTGAGCCTACACACTGCTTAATCTAACTAACTTACGCTATAGACAACACACACACCCATGCCAGAGGGAGGACTCGAACCTCCGACGGGGGGAGCAGCACGAACAGTGACAGGCGCCCAAGACCACGCGGCTACCCCGCGTGGCATAGTGAGGACATCCTCAAGGTCGTCGACCATCTCAGAAAGCAAGCATACAGAGCACATATTTACAAAATACGCCCAGAAATGGTAATGTACGTTCCACATACTCGAAATGAAATTCCGTTCTTGATGTGGAGTCGGTTAGAAAACATATCTTAAGCCTAATTTCATTTAAAATGTTCAACACTCTTAGGTGCATATGATAATTCTTGAGAATTTGTAGTCACTCATCATCAAATAAAAAAAAAACATTTTACAGCACTTGTTTACAATGATCACATCACACCACAAAATTAGGACCGATGTTAGATTGTAAGCAATATTCAATTGTGTGATAATATTAATAACATACATGCTCAATAGCATCAACAAAAGCAAAACGAGGATACTGGAATGTAGTCGAATTAAGTCGAGTGATGCTGAGGGAATTAGATTAGGAAATGAGACACTTAAAGTAGTAAAGGAGTTTTGCTATTTGGGGAGCAAAATAACTGATGATGGTCGAAGTAGAGAGGATGGCAATGTAGACTGGCAATGGCAAGGAAAGCGTTTCTGAAGAAGAGAAATTTGTTAACATCGAGTATAGATTTAAGTGTCAGGAAGTCATTTCTGAAAGTATTTGTATGGAGTGTAGCCATGTATGGAAGTGAAACATGGACGATAAATAGTTTGGACAAGAAGAGAATAGAAGCATTCGAAATGTGGTGCTACAGAAGAATGCTGAAGATTAGATGGGTGGATCACATAACTAATGAGGAAGTATTGAATAGGATTGGGGAGAAGAGACGTTTGTGGCACAACTTGACCAGAAGAAGGGATCCGTTGGTAGGACATGTTCTGAGGCATCAAGGGATCACCAATTTAGTATTGGAGGGCAGCGTGGAGGGTAAAAATCGTAGAGGGAGACCAAGAGATGAATACACTTAGCAGATTCAGAAGGATGTAGGGTGCAGTAGGTACTGGGAGATGAAGAAGCTCGCACAGGATAGAGTAGCATGGAGAGCTGCATCAAACCAGTCTCAGGACTGAAGACCACAACAACAACAATGCTCAGTAGGTTCTGCTAAGAAATTCATCAATGGACAAGAAGAAATTCGCTACCATTAAATCCTTTAGAATCTTCTCAAAATGAACTTCGTTATTAGTGATTTATGGTTGATGGCATGTTATTGAAAATGTATACTGCGGAATGGTGGACACCTTTCCGAACAAAGCAGGTGACTTTAAATCATTGTGAAAGCTATTCTTATTTCTAGTGTTGATTCCATGAACAGAGCTGCAGATTTGGGAAAAAAAGATATATTTTAATGACGAATTTCGTTAAGGAATAAATATATGGGGAAGCCTTAAATAGCCCACTACAGCTCATTCTTGAGTTCACACCACAAATAATTCATATTCCACGTTTTTGGGCTCGGAAATCTTTACCTTGGCTTCATGAGTTACTCCAGAAAATTGTTCCGCATGACATTATGGAAGGAAAGTAAGCATAGTACGCTAGCGTTTTTTTTTTAATTTTTACATCACTTGTGTCTCACAAAATTCACACAGCGCATAGATATTTGTTTAGGCGCTTCAGCAGTTCTCTGGTATGCGCCTCCCGGTTATATCTGTTATTAAGATGTAAGGCTAAGAATTTAACACACAATCCTTGTACGCCCTACGCCATATGGCAGGTGACAGCACTTCAGATAACGTTAAGCTCGGCAGTCTGAGAGGTGCCATTAGACAGGATTACACCATGTGCCGGCTCTGGTATTCATGCTGCCCTTGATCTCATTTAGATCATCAGTACAAATGGCGCAGCTACACATTCTCTTCATAGTAAACTACACTAAACAGTGACACTTAAAACTTGGACGACATTCTTTTGACAGGGGATGACATCAATGGTCACTCAACTTGTCCCGAAGGTTCGCCAAGGTGACAACATCTCCTTTCTTCATCAGCCCAGGTAAAAATAGTTTTTGCATGATCTGCAGGATAAGCAAAGACCATTACAAAGAATTATTCTGGGAAAGGGTGCCGGAGATTTTCTACTCTGGAATTAACATAGAGTAATTCTACTAATATTCTTCGCCACATTTATTGGTCATGGTTGTAATTTTGATTTAATACATATTTTTACTGATTTTTCTCAGAAAAATCGTAAATGTTAAAGTAACTTACATTTAAATATATAATCGTATCTGTAAGCATGTGCTTTGGTGTTGCACCTTTACATAAACTCAACGTAAATTTTGCGGTTACTGTAAACTAAGTATTACGCCCACTAGGAAACAACTGTGTATCTGTGTAATTGAAACGAAGATACCTGAAAGTGAAGCTATGGTCTACGTCACGGAAATTCGTTAAGGGAGGATCATTATATACATTGTGCGAAGAAGAATCTTTATGAGTCAAGTTCCGGAATCCGATAAGTTGAGCTGAAGGCAAATGGTTCAAATGGCTCTGAGCACTATGGAACTTAACTGCTGAGGTCATCAGTCGCCTAAAACTTAGAACTACTTAAACGTAACTAACCTAAGGACATCACACACATCTATGCCCGAGACAGGATTCGAACCTGGGACCGTAGCGGTCGCGCAGTTCCAGACTGGAACGCCTAGAACCGCACGGCCACTCCGGCTGGCGAGCTGAAGGAAAGAGAGATACAATTATGTGAAGAAGTTACATTGTTACAGTTTTAGAGGATCATCAGAAGCAACGAAGAGTTTTGGTAGCTATTCCGTCTTGAAGAAATGTAGTGTCAAAATCTATGTTGAACATCAAGTATACAAAATATCCGCAAGCAGTGCATACAGCTCAAGAAGAGAGGATGTTGTTATATTTACGGAAGAAGAAGCGAAAGTAATTTTCTGAGCAAGATTTAAAGAAGCAACAGGAAGCAACAGGAATCAACAGTCGTGTAATGGTGGAAAGCAGATGTGACGTGGTTTTGTAGAACCCAGTAAGAAACTGGCCTTCGACTTGAATCTGTCTAGCAGAAGATAAGCACACTGGATTGTCGTTGGAGTAAGTTAAGTGGACTTTCATGCTTCAGTGAGATAAAATTGTTATATACATGTGTTGTCTTTATCTGAATCAGCCAATATTATACGGACTTACTTTATTAACAAACAATTTTTATCTGTTTAACTTTGTAGTGTAGAAGTGTAGCACATTTGAGTGAAAGTTTAAATATAAAGCACACATTGCTCAATCATATAAATCTGTTATGCCAGTGCGTTCTTCTCTACATCTAGATCTACATCTACATGAATACTCTGCAATTCACAATTAAATGCGTGACAGAGGATTTATCGAATAACCTTCAAGCTACTTGTTTACCCTTCCACTCTCGAACAGCATGCAGGAAAAATGAACACTTAAATCTTTCTCTGCGAGCTCTGACTTCTCTTACACATATACGACGTTTGTTTTACTCATAGATCACATTTAAATCGCAGCTGCAATTTTCTATAAAGTGTTTGTGGCATTTCATGTAATCAAATTGATTTTTAGAGCAGTAGGTTTCAGAAAAATATTTTTTACGTAATTCACAAGGGCTGAATCGAGAACTGGCGCCGTATTGTCAGCAGCCTAGTCTAGCGACACCTTGACAGTCGAAAATCACAGCAATCATCTTCCACTGTCAGCATTTACGACTATCTCTGGTAGAAAAAGCGTCGAATCACATTTTTGACTCCACGCTGAAAACATCTACAGCATGGCATGTGTACGAGAACGTAATAATATGCACCATTTAGTATTTGAGTGCAGTTTATGATTTACAATGTATTGGAAGAGTACTGAACAATCAGAAATTACATATTAAATCCAAACGCTTTTGTATTTCAAAAACTATAGGAATATGTTCACGCTGTCAGTGCTCAGCACATCTGTAATTGAGTACACGGCAATAGTGGCTTTTCTTGTAGTTATTTTCCATACAGTTTTAGTGCGATTTCAATTATTTACCCTCAAGTCGTTTTGTAAAGTTTTAGCAGGGTCATTACAGATGGAGCTCTTGCAACGTCACGTTAGAGAATTCATAGTTTTACTTGATTTTAAACAGACATTGTCCAGTATTCAATACTAACTCCAACATTTACTCAAGAAATTAGTACTATTGTACTTCACTACGCAGTTATTTGTGCGCCTCTCTATAGTATGACTGTGTGAGTGTTTGAGTACAAATGCTAGATGCGTCAGTACGTAAAGAACTGAGAGAGTGCTCTGATAGTAAAGTTGTCTATCAGTGCAGATATTTAGCAGTTCAATAACGCAAAGAGAATTTATCGCAGTATTTTGTGTGAGTATATATATATATATATATATATATATATATATATATATATATATATGTGTGTGTGTGTGTGTGTGTGTGTGTGTGAGAGAGAGAGAATCAAATTAAGAATAAAGCACATTTGTCATCGGGCCAGTGAGACACTGCAGCGAGTTACTGCAGAGCACACAGTTGTTTAATTTCTGTTTATTTTGATAAAACGGCATCAAGTATAAAAAGAGTCGTTTGAGTCACTGAAGTTCAAGTTGTGGTAAAGTCGAAAGAAGCAGAATTAGGAGGTGATAAACACATGATTAGAATTGTTTTAAAATCATGAGATTCACTGTAATGAAGCAAGACTCAAAATATCACCATCAGTGACTGGATGGTTCAGCACGTACTCGAAATTGGGACATGTAAGTAAATAACGTGTGAAGCGCCAAAAAATAGAAATTTGAGTTGTAGGTGAAATTCCGCTGTGATCGCCAAGGCCAATGACACACATTTTGACACAAGCACGAGAACAGAGGGAAACAATGCTTACAGCTGCCACAAAACGACATTCGTGTCTAACACGGTCGACGTTCAAATAATGAGTCTTGTGCCAAGCCTCTGGTAATGCCTTAGCGTACACTATTGTGAATTGCTGAGCGTTGCAACAATAGGGCAACGCTGAAGTAACTATTACAGAAATAGCACAGAATATTCACAATGTAAAGGAAAATTCCACCAAAATGGAGGAAGAGAGATGAAGGTAGAGCTCAAAGTGAAAGAAAGAAACTACGCAGCGAAGGGAACGAATGCACTCTTCCTTCATTCAGGCACTGTAAAATGTACTACTTATTGGAGCGCTCAAATTACAACTTTTGCATTCGTGTTGGTGATAATCAAACCGGTAACATGTTTCTCTGGCATGTGGCCGTACGTGGCAGGGATGGGAATGCAACTGATTCCTGTGTGCACCAAACTTTTACATCGAAATTTACTTCTAAAAAGAAACTAATAACATGAACTGACTGCTGCTGTGGGGAGAACAGAAATACGACGATGTTTGTGTGGCTTTACCTAACAGTAAAGGGTTAGCTTACGGAAATAGTACACTATTATGTTCTGCGATCGTGATTTTGAGAAATGAAAGAGGCTAACGGTGCGTGAAGCTACGAAAGATTTAGCTCCCCTCTCACTGAACCTACGCGCACGACACCACAAACCTATGTTTACGACTTTAAGTCAGCTGCCGAAAAATATAAAAGTTCACCAGTGTGCATATTTCAATAGCACAGTGGATCAGACTGGCAACTGAACGCCTAGGGACTCTGTATTCATCAACTCTCAATGCAACTGAAGAGTTCAAGGACAATTACACCATGAAGATGAATGTGAAGCCTTCCAATCATCAGAAGATGCAGCTGGAAACACTACCCTATGAACCTAGGTTTTCTGAAGGAAAGAGAAGGGATTTAGCTAAAATGATTGCATTTGTCAGAGAGGAGAACATTCTGAACTGAGTGCTAATTGCTATGAGGGCACTTTTATCATTATTTAAGTTAAAGCCGTTGCATACAGAATATTTTATTATCTTCAAATTTTATATCATTTTGTTCTTACCGTAGAATAACAACACGTATATGAAAAGAAACCTGTACTGTTTTTATGTTGTACCGTGACCTCCAACTTTTATATTGCTTTTGTACAACTGCTATACATATCTACAACAATATGCTAATTGTCGGACCGCCTTCCAACACTAATTTCAGCCACAAGTATTTCCATCTTCAGTGGGTTCTTTAATTCTAAAACGTGCGGAGATAGCATATACAAAAGTATATTTAAAAAACAAACAGTGAACATGTAGTAATCCTTTACAACGTTTTGTACCTAAGCTATTGCTGCATATTTCAGAATTATGGATGCCAGGATAGATGGCGATATTTGTTGTCAAAACTAGTTTAGGAATAAATAAATAAATAATAAAATTTTTTGCATCAAGACAGAGCCAAATTTCCCATATTGTTGTTTTGGTATGGAAAGACTGACCGATGGAAGAGCTGCAAGATTAAATTGCTGCTATAAACATTTTCCTAATTATCTCTAAACCAGATTTTTGGCGCTTCAACTAGTATTTAGTTACAGGCCACAGTTGCTTTCAGGGGTTCAATATAATTTTCAGTAGAAGCTGAGCACATTGTTACGGAGTACCTGAAAGACGATGTACGGAGCAAGAGACATGCAAACACCAGCAACCGTGCACTCTACGCTGGCGGTGATCTGTCGCAGACACGTGGGGTGCACCTCGATGCTCTGAAGGTTGATGACAGCTGAACCAGCCGACGACCAGAACTGCATGGCCATCACTACCACTGCCATGGCGACACTCGGAACACCAACTGCAAGGTCAAAACACATGGGCTGTATGGCTGAAACAGATTTGTTAGAACCATATTTGTAACCACACAAGAGTAAAGGAAATCGAGTGATTTTTCCAGTGCCTTCTAATGAACTGTCCTGTTAAGGTACAAATGATAAAAGTCTTTTGGATTTCACGTTGTCAGGAACTAAGCATTACCACAATCATTAGGGTGGTGCTGTACCATCAACCCTGTTGCCGTTGTGAATAAGCCTGTTGAATGCTGAAAGCGACGGAATCGTTAAAAGTTACAGAATTACGTTTTCTGCATATTCTGAAGCCCACCTACGTAGTTGAATGTGTGTGAAATCTTATGGGACGTAACTGCTAAGGTCATCAGTCCCTAAGCTTATACACTACTTAAGCTAAATTATCCTAAGGACAAAAACACACACCCATGCCCGAGGGGGGACTCGAACCTCCGCCGGGACCAGCCGCACAGTCCATGCTACGTAGTTGAATGATTGACGTGGCTGCCTTCAATGCAGCGTCTAGAGTCTGCCAATTATGCTATGAAGACGGCTCCGAGGCGTCTCCCGTGGCCTGAAATGAAAGTCTCCTGCAGTCCTCGACTTATCGTGGAACATTTCGAAATTTATCCTCAAGTATCGCGTCACCTAGGCAAAGGTCCCCAGTTCAAGTCTCGGTCCGGCACACAGTTTTAATCTGCCAGGAAGTTTCATATCAGCGCACACTCCGCTGCAGAGAGAAAATCTCATTCTGGGTCTCGAAATTAATTTTCTGTGCCCGTATAAAAATTTCTGGTCCCACTCTTCTTGCAGGACCAGTCCTTCTGTTAATATCGTCACGATTGACTCAGTTCATGATTTCTGCGTGCCACTCCCTGCCAGTCTGCCAAGAGCATCAGTCCCTTTCTTTTCTCCTCTCATTTCACAACCTTCCTTTTCGATTTCGTCTCCAACGTGCTGTTGGAGCGTCTCACATTGCGTCTACTACAAAACTAGAATTCCTTATCAGGGTATCCGGTAGCGGCGGAAGAACTTTGCTGACGCCACTTCGTTACTCTCAGCATGTCACATTATGCCGTTTACCTGTAAGTGCACGCAAACAGATTTATGCATGACTAAGGGAACTCAGTCTATGACTAGCTGGCATAACGAACTAGATCCGGAGATCTTCCTGTGATTCCACTTTGGCCAGTAGGGCAATGCTAATGCTAATGTAAGCTACCCCTTCGCAGGATGTAGGATTCTTGTCCAAGCTTTACAATTTAAACAATTGTGTTACCTCCTCCATTGAAACAAAACTGTAGCGTTTTTTGCTTCAGTTGGTTGTAAATCACTGTAGCACTCATCATTCACAAGAGATGGCAGGTAGCCTGAAAAACATGCAAACCAACAGGGTAACAATGGCTAAACAAGTCTTTGTGAGATGACACTAGGGGATGTCATCGACAGTTACTGTTTTATGTATCACAAGTATCACAAGAAACAGACAATACAAAAATTGTTCAGAAGTGGCCGAAACGACATGGTTATAGTGGAACAAACGATTTTATCCTGGATCAGGAATTTTTATGACAGTTAGTATCTCTCAGCATACACTTCCTGACAAAAAATGAAGGAACAATTGGACATGTTTAGATGTGAATACAACTTTGTACACTTGCTCACCATTGGTCTGTATGCAAATGGTTAGTGTTGCAATTTTCTGTGACTGGTAGAATGGCCATTGTTCTGCATTAGTATTGTTTACGTTTAGTGTTGTTATCAGGTGTGCTGTGCTGTATGAGGGGACTCAAGTACGTCAGATGTTGAGTGACCACTGTGAATAACATCGAGACGCTGCATATTTGTATGAGACTGCGTTATCACATGAGTGACCTCACTGTGGGCCTCCATTTGACCAGCTCGTCGAATTGTGCGGTATCAAGATTTGTGGGACATCCGCCTTTCAAGTTCAGGCCGACCGACCGAATCTGCCCTGTGAAAAGGAGGGCGACCATATTCCGCACCAAGTACATCGTAACCCCTTCGCATCTGCGATTGCCATCCAACAAGTGATAGACTTCATGCAACATTCTGTGTCATTCTACACCATTCGTCAGAGGATAGCAGTAGGTGGTCTAGGGAATTATGATCCCATCACAACACACGCAGCTGCATTAGTAGTAGCGTCATGATTGGGAAACATGTATTGCTGACGAATATTCTCGCATTTTTACAGTAGTGAATCGTGGTACTGCACTGCATTCAATAACCGTCGACGACGGGTTTGAAGCGACTTGGGAGGAGGTTCCATTCTTTCCATGTTTCAGAAAGGCACAACGGTGTTGCTCCTGGCTTCATAGTCTGGGGAACCTTTTGGTACGAGGTGCATTCAAGTTCTAAGGCCTCCGATTTTTTTTTCTCCGGACTGGAAAGAGATCGAATCATGCACATTGTTTTAAAATGAGGCCGCGTTCATTGTAAATACGTCCCAGAGATGGCAGCACCGTACGGCAGATGGAATTTTACCGCCAGCGGCGAGAATGAAAACTGTTTTAAATACTTAAAATGGCGACATTTTCCTTACTTGAACAGCGTGCAATCATTCGTTTTCTGAATTTGCGTGGTGTGAAACCAATTGAAATTCATCGACAGTTGAAGGAGACATGTGGTGATGGAGTTATGGATGTGTCATAAGTGCATTCGTGGGTGCGACAGTTTAATGAAGGCAGAACATCGTGTGACAACAAACCGAAACAACCTCGGGCTCGCACAAGCTGGTCTGACGACATGATCGAGAAAGAGGAGAGAATTGTTTTGGAGGATCGCCGAATGACTGTTGAACAGATCGCCTCCAGAGATGGCATTTCTGTGGGTTCTGTGCACACAATCCTGCATGACCACCTGAAAATGCGAAAAGTGTCATCCAGGTGGGTGCCACGAATGCTGACGGACGACCACACGGCTGCCCGCGTGGCATGTTGCCAAGCAATGTTGACGCGCAACGACAGCATGAATGGGACTTTCTTTTCGTCGGTTGTGACAATGGATGAGACGTTGATGGCATTTTTAAATCCAGAAACAAAGCGCCAGTCAGCTCAATGGAAGCACACAGATTCACCGCGACCAAAAAATTTCGGGTAACCGCCAGTGCTAAAAAAATGATGGTGTCCATGTTCAGGGACAGCGAGGGCATAATCCTTACCCATTGCGTTCCAAAGGGCACTACGGTAACAGATGCATCCTACGAAAATGTTTTGAAGAACAAATTCCTTCCTGCACTGCAACAAAAACGTCCGGGAAGGACTGCGCGCGTGCTGTTTCACCAAGACAACGCACCTGCACATCGAGCTAACGTTACGCAGCAGTTTCTTCGTGATAACAACTTTGAAGTGATTCCTCATGCTCCCTACTCACCTGACCTGGCTCCTTGTGACTTTTGGCTTTTTCCAACAATGAAAGACACTCTCCGTGGCCGCACATTCACCAGCCGTGCTGCTATTGCCTCAGCGATTTTCCAGTGGTCAAAACAGACTCCTAAAGAAGCCTTCGCCACTGCCATGGAATCATGGCGTCAGCGTTGTGAAAAATGTGTACGTCTGCAAGGCGATTACATCGAGAAGTAACGCCAGTTTCATCGATTTCGGGTGAGTAGTTAATTAGAAAAAAAATCGGAGGCCTTAGAACTTGAATGCACCTCGTATAACCTCAGGACACGACTGGCAGAGATTGAGGGAGCACTGGCACATGCCCTGAAAACCCAAATGTTACCACTCATCTGACAGTATAATGATGCTTTTTTTCAACAGTACAATGCTCTTACACATGTGGCACATGTCTATATGAACTCTCCGAATGATGCTGAGGTGCTCCTGTGGCCAGCTAGATCGTCAGATCTGTCCCAGATGTAACATGTGTGGGAGCAGCTCGATCATAAATTCGATTCCGGTGGCAATATCCGGGATATCAAGGACAAGGTAACAACACTGGTGGGCCAGCTAGCCACAGGAGAGGATACAACGGATTTATAAAACCCTTCCCAAAAAAATCACTGCATGCACCCTGGAGGGAAGAGGTACAACATCATAGCGATAAGTGGGTATATATGGCCAACTTCTTTGTAAATTTGACTGGGTTCTGTAATTGCTGAAACAACATCACATACCCTCTCAACCCATGAATTTTCATTGTGTTTCCTCCTCCACTTCTGAGTGCTTCACTTCGTTTGTCGGGCAGTGGAGATCGACTGTTGCCAAATGGTCTGACTCGATTGACACAGTAATTTTAGTCGCAGTACAGATGTTTGAAATCTCCAGTCCTTGGCAGGTGGAGGAGGGCGCCAACAGGCAAGTGTGAGAGGTGTGTGAGCGCTCTCACGGGCTGTGTTGTTTACCTGTGAGCAGTACGGCACAGAGTGCACCCAGGAGGCCGACCAGCGCCAGACACGCGACGCTGGACCACCGGCGCCCGAAGTGGATCCCACAGTAGTGCTGCAGCAGCACAGACGCCGCCTGTGCCACGGCCTGAGCAGACACCGCCACCAGCGGGTTCACGCTGATGATGCCCACGCTCAGCACCAGCGCTAACATCGTCATCCAGCACAGGGACCTGTCAACATATGGGACGCTTCTGTATCCTCTCAGAAAGGTCGTACTTTAGAACAGACACAAACTCAGCTTCTACACCAAAGTCAGCAATTAGCAGCAGCAGCATTTAAACCAGACTGAATCAGATCGTCATTATCAAACATCTGGGCCCATCTGTGACGCAGCTGTATTTACCGCTGTAGGCTCACGAATCCCTGCCCACACCTGGGCTCCCAGAAGCTTGGACAACTCCACACTTTGCCACCATCTTCGGAGCACAACACGATGGACCAGCCACCCATCTCCCTCCCATCCCCCTGAGGTGTCAATGGAGGACCTCTTCAGTTCGGATCACTGCAATACATTGCAGTCAGATGTTACACACAGCTACCACCACTGGGCTGTCCATACTTCAGTCATGGAGTAAGAACCTCCTGTCAACACAGCACCAGTGGCAGCAGGGTGCATGTTCAGCAGCCAGAGGCTGACGCACCAGAGACACTGTGATGTGGTAATCACGTCGCCTGCCATTGTCGCTCGCAGTTTCCTAGACCCCTGATTGTAAACGAACAGCAATAAATAAGTTGTAACCGCAGCTGGACCTTCTTCTGCTGTACATCGCATCATTCTACAGCAGAGAGTCCCTGTCCACAACCAGCCATCTTCTAAATAAAATTGTAAGCGATGGTGCATAAGCCAGCCACCCTTCGGACCGTAACGACTGGTGTCAGAAGCAGTGCTGAGGATGAGGATGGATGACAACAGGAAGGCAGCACCTGGACCCATGTTGGTGCAATCTGACACAGAAATGCAGGTAAATTCCGAATTTATAGCTGTTTTGGGCCTGTGTGGTCGTTTCCCTAACGTTTCTCTTTCCTTTTTATTTTATTTTTGGGTAATTGGTATACTAGTATTTATTATTAAACATTCAAATATTGCTCAAGACGTTTAAGCTCAGAGTGCGATTCAGTAGTTGAGAGATGAAGTAGCTCAGGTGCAGATGCAATTGGGACAGTTAACGGAGGGAAGGAGGAAACCATCCTTTCTGAGGCACCTAGCTTTGACGCTGACAGCGTTTCATTGGTCATCTCACTTTCTCGTAAATTAGAAGACAATGTCTTTGTGACATCTTGGATATTCGGGAATCCAGCCAGATGTTCGCGTCGTTCTCGCACGATATTTCAACAGCGTGCCTCGCTGTCTTCTTCAGGTGCTACCTGAGACTGGTCCTTGGATCGATCGAGTCCAGTATTTAATCCTGGAAGGAGCTGGGTGTTCCCTAATCGGTCCGCACCGAGTCGAGTGTTCCGTCAGTGGTCCGCGCCCGCCAGACTCAGCGCCGAGCCAATGGGCTCCAAATACCCGCCAATCGCGTAATCATCTGGATGCTCATGTAACTCAGCACTTTGCTGCTGTGAGGATTCAGCCGTCACCACGTCCACTGAGGGGTCAACAGAGGACTTCTTCCCTCTGAACGCTGGAACGTGACACCACTAGAAGTACATACAGGTACCACTATCAGACCACCCAAGCTTTGACCGGTGAATACGAGCAATAGTGACAGTGGAGTGTATGGTCAATAACCAGAGCCTGACTAAACAGGGTATGCCCCAATGGAGTATCTACTTTGCCCGTCATCAATCACTTGCAGTTTCCAGGATGCGCGACTGGAAACAAACAACAATAAAAGATGTATATATTTGAAGACTGAAGTGATGAATGAAAATCTGAACTAAGGCCCAGATTCGAACCCAGTTCTCCTCCTCACTAAGAATATGCGCCAACCGCTATGCCACCGTGGCACAATGGCTTTGCACAACTGCTCGTGCTACTCTAGACGCCTCCCTCCTCAGTCCAAATTCCCACCGATGTCACAGCCAACTTGGTATTCCCTCTACACTTGAACAGCATTACAGAGGCTGAGCATCTGTATTGCAGTAGTACCTCAGCATTGGGCTACCTTGCTGGCTAAGCTGTTTGGCAAGCACGAAAATAAGCAGCAGAAATTTTCGCCTTGTGGAGGTGGGCATTACCTTGCTAGCATCTAAGCCCAGAATGGATTGCTCTCAAGGGCCACAAAACAGGGAGTAGACTTTCGTCAACGTTCCACTGTGCTGTAATGATGCCGGGGTTGAAAGGAAAGGGGTCCTGCTACGAAATCAAACGTTGCCCCAGACCATCACTCCTGGTTGTCGGACTGTATGGGGTGACAATCAGGTTGGTATCCCAGCAGTGTCCAAGATGTCTCCAGTCACGGCTTCGGCCTAGAATCTTATTGACTGAACTAGAACTGTCTTCAGTGATCACCTTCACTTCGAACTGAGCCCAGATGACCAGCGAAGATGTGTATGGAGGCACCCCAGAGAGCAGATGGATACCACCAACCTGATTGTCGCCCATCATATGGCCCGACAACAGGAGTGATGGTCTGGACTGCCATTTCTTTTCATAGGAGGAGCCCTTTGGTTGTCGTCCATGGCACCCTTATAGCACAGAGTTATGTCGACCATATTGTACCTCCCATTTTGTTGTCCTTCATGGCAAGCCATCCTGAGCTTCCACTTCAGCCAAACAATGCCCACCCACACAAGGCGAGAGTTTTTACTGCTTCTCTTGGTGGTTGACAAGTGCCAGCAAGGTGACCTGATCTCCCCCACAGCTGAGAACGTTTCGAGCAATTTGGGCTTGGCCCTCTAACCAGTTCGGGATTTTGACAATCTAATGCACCAGTTGGACAGAATTTGGCACAGTGAACTCAGGAGCACATCCAGCTAACTATCAATGTCAAACCGGTTCACGAATGACTGCAGAACAGGTCGAATCACCAGACTAACGCACAATATTTTCGGTTAGGGTGCGTGGGGCAACCTCGGTACTGTTCCTGCGGTCATACGAAATCGCACCCCAGGTCATATATTCAGGTGTAGGTCCCGTGTGTCTAGAACGCAGACAGGTTGGCTGCAGTTCCTGAACTGGCCTCCTTCTGACCAACACACGGCCATCACTGTTACCGAGGCAGAACAAGCTTTCATCAGAAAAAAAACAGACCTTCACCCTGTCCTCCAAGGAGCTCTCGCTTGATACCACTGAAGTAGTAAGTAGCACTCCGTCTTCAGGCCACAAGTGGCCCATCGGGATCATCCGACCGCCGTATCATCCTCAGTTGAGGATGCGGATAGGAAGGGCATGTGGTCAGCACACCGCTCTCCCAGTCGTTATGATGGCTTTCTTTGACCGGACCCGCTACTATTCGGTCAAGTAGCTTCTCAATTTGCACCACGAGGCTGAGTGCACCCCGAAAAACGGCAACAGCGCATGGCGGATGGATGGTCACTCATCCAAGTTCCGGCCACGCCCGACAGCGCTTAACTTTGGTGACCTCACGGGAACCGGTGTATCCACCGTGGCAAGGCCGAAGTAGCAGATGGCGGTGGTTTAGGGCCAGTGAAATGCACGCTACAGGGCATATGGCACGGAACTGTCATTGAATTAACCGATTTGTAAGGTTCGATGTGTCACTGGTGCCAACTACTGCTCATACTGCTGCTGCAGATGCAGTACAATTCGCCAGCGCCATACGCTGAACGTGATGGTTTCTCTCTCGGTAGTGTTAAGTGGCCGTCCAGAATCAGATCATCGAGTGACCGTACAAGTGCCAGCAATAATGTACAGTGGCTGAATTCCTAGCAGGAACATTCAGCTTCTCATAGCCATATTACACGACTTGCTTCAAATTCAGTGAGGATTTGACAATGCGGTCTTTGTCGTTTTAAAGGCATTCTTGACTAACAACAACTCACTACGTCCAATCTCAAAGATAACTAGCTAGCGCTCACGACCGTTACATCGTGTAATTAAAACAAACCTGATTTTCATTCTCATAGTTGGCACTACTAGGGCCATTCTGAAGCGACTGGCGCGAAATTTGATAGACATCATCTTTCAGATGTAGAAATACGCCTACTGGTTTTCGTTTATGTCGCACAACACTTTCTTGGTGTTGTGATAATTTTTTCCGTCAGTGGATATTTGGAATTGCGTTAAATGTTTGCGTTGTGTTTATAACATTTCATTGTGATTTCTGTGTTTAAGGTTTTCTCTTTACCTGCAACGAATGCGATGACGAAATCGATATATCGCACTCGACAAAGCCAGCCGCGCGGGATTAGCCGAGCGGTCTAGGGTGCAGGAGTCATGGACTGTGCGGCTCGTCCCGGCGAAGGTTCGAGCCTCGCTCGGGCATGGGTGGGTGTGTTTGTCCTTAGGATAATTTAGGTTAAGTAGTCTGTAAGCTTAGGGACTGATAACCTTAGCAGTTAAGTCCCATAGGATTTCACACACATTTGAACATTTTTGAACAAAGCCCAATAATTATGTTCACACGTTCACCTCTTTCGTGGAGCGGCCTTATCTGTACAGTTTAGTGCACACAGAATGACGTGTTGCATAGTCATACAGCTCGCTTTACTTCCACCAAGTGGTCGGCCGAACGTTTATATGACTGTCATTTCCATATCTTGCCTCTACGTTGGGTAAGGCAACTTGATCTCTTGAATCGCGGTATGGACACAACTAGGTAACGATTCATGAGGCTGTTGGAAGTTTCAACTGATTAACTTATTGGTTAAGATCCTATAGCTTTTAGCCTAATTTATTGTTGTGTTTCACTGCAGGCGACCTCATGATATTGTAACGTACGAAAAAGGTCGTGACAGAAGAAATGTGTTCCAGTTCATTTGTGGAAGTTTTCGTTAATCGTTAATATTGCGATACATTGCGGTATCAGAATGTATTACATCTTTTATTCTAACACTGGCAGCTCAAGGAGGTAATTCACATTTGTGGCAGAGAACACAGCTAATGTGGCTTTATTAAAGTAACGATAAGAAAAAGACTGGATGAGAGATACACGCGAACGACTCGTGGCAATGATGTTCAATCGCTGTCACATTCAACACTGGGAAATAATAAGGAGTGACCAGTAAAGCAATCGAATTGAGCAAGTACGCTTTTACCTCGGCAAGTGCTGCGGTCTTATGACTATAGCTGTGACTGACCTCGTATGCGGATTATGGATTTGAAAGTTAACTGCTGTAGAAAAGATCCCAGTTTGGTACCGCTGTGTCGACCGGACAAGACACAGCCGGGGCAGAAGTACCACAGGCGCAAAGAGCGAGCAGGTGCCAGCGCCATAGAGATTCGCCACTTGCACAAATTCCACCAGCGCCACGGGCGGCGCTTGGAATGAAGACATCGACTTCGCCTCGGCCAATTGCCGGCCGAGTACAATCCGCCATTGACCAGACGACAACGGACACAAGCCTATTCGGAAGACAGAAGAGCGGCTCTCGCCGACTTTGTTACAGATCATCTTCTAGGGCTGGCTTAGACACGGAACGTCGTATAGTGAATGAACTCTTAAGAAGTGAAGAGACAGTTGCTGTAAATTGCATTAGCTGTGTGCTGTGAAGTTTACCCACGATTATTTTCACTTAGTCATTGAGGGCCTTTTTTGTCTTATCTTATATGCAGTGTTCGAGACTTAATCATTCAACAAGTCACAAAGATAAGTAACCCTTTTAACTCATTTGTGTGACTTCGTTACTAATTTGTTGGAGTGTTGTAGAACCTTCGTTCTCCTACCCTGTTACGTGACCCTGAGGCATAGCTGTATTACAGTGGCAGGGAGAAATTGTCTTAGCGGTGTACTGTGCCCCAAGTCGTTTCACGAACCCACAAACTCACCCTCCACAGCAGTAGCGACGAGGCTTTACAAAACGGGCGACGAGGGTTTACAAAAGATACCTTCCATCGCACCCAACGGCTTATTTGCATAATGAGAAACGAAACAGTGTGGAAGAATGTCTGGCTTCAGCCACGTAAGTTAACTGTGTCTGAGTGGAGAACCAAAATGTCTAAACTGGTGTCCTACACTGACTACCAAACAACTGTGCCCAACAAAACAAGCGCTTAGAACATATCAGAATTCCTCTATTTTAATTAAACACCTATCTAGAATAGTTGATGACCGTCAAGGATAAGCCAGATATTAATGTTGTTGCTATTGTGCTCGAACTTAATCAAGAAGACGGACTTACTTACATTAACTGAAATTCATGATCTTATAGGTTTTAAATGTAAAATGTTACTGTGCGTCAGCCAGGGCTGTGCTGATACAAAATGGCGCACGATAGTTAGGGCAGACGTATGGGAAACAATCGGCAACTAAACTGAAAAGTTCATAAAAAGATAAACTGTTTGGAAAACAGAAACTGAGCTTAAAGAAATGACCACTACCATGTATGTGACTGCTGAACTTTATTTACTCGAGAGCACAGAGTCAATGAGAACAGTAGAAATAAATCAGCAAACATAAAATGTTCACGGTAGAGCTGGTAATCTTCGCCAAACTTCTAGCAATGCAATTAAGCCGAAAGACGGAATGTTTATTACGAATAATGTATAACTTTTACAAGAGCTTTTCGATCCGAACTCACGACTGAAATTGCGACAACACGCGTCAATGATAGCCTTCATCGTTGCTAGGTAACAAAAATTACTCAGGCTTTTATACCCTGCCTGTTGGTTCTTTTTCTTCCAATCGCTCTAAACATAGAAAGTCATTCACTGGGTCAATGACTTTATTGCTGCTTTTGCTGTTTTCTTCTTCGTATTTACTTCAGAATTATTTTAGTTTTATTATGGTTTCAAACCTACTTTCAAATTCAATTTCCTTCATTCATTGTTACCTCAACAGATGCCCCCTTCAGATGTCGTTTCATACAACTCGAAGTTCTACCTTTTCTTTCAGAAACCATGCGCGAGATTTTCCTGTTCTCTCGCTTGCTACGTGCAACGTGTGAGGCCTACAGAAAGAATTGAACAAGTCCTATTTGTAGGAAATTTAATGTAGATAAATTTTGTACCAGGATACGTTTTCGTTGGAGGCCGTAGTTTTAGAGTTGTTCAAGTGAAACGCACGAAAGAGACCTTGAAACGCACCTCCATTCCCACATTCCGTCCCCAACGTTCAGGATTTCTAGTATGTTATGTATGGCACTCCCTCTAACTACTGTACAAAAATATGCGACTGCAGGAATTATTTCCCAAATTTTACCTTCTTTGGTCTTCACTGATCGGCCTTATCACGTCACCGCCTTAGTCGAGCACATTGTAAAACTGGCGTTTGTGTAAATTTTACCTAACACTTTTGTGAATTTTCACTGCATAAACTAAACAATTACATCGTTGTCAGGGTTAAGTTTACGTCTGCTCTCCCCGGCCTCCAGGGTTTCATGCCCTAACTCTACATCTACTACATCTACATTTATACTCCGCAAGCCACCCAACGGTGTGTGACGGAGGGCTCTTTACGTGCCACTGTCACTACCTCCCTTTCCTGTTCCAGTCGCGTATGGTTCGCGGGAAGAACAACTGCCGGAAAGCCTATCTAATTTTACATTCGTGATCTCCTCGGGAGGGATAAGTAGAGGGAACAATATATTCGATACCTCATCCAGAAACGCACCCCCTCGAAACCTGGACAACAAGCTACACCGTGACGCAGAGCGCCTCTCTTCCAGAGTCTGCCACTTGAGGTTGCTAACACCTCCGTAACGCTATTACGCTTACCAAATAATCCTGTGACGAAACGCGCCGCTCTTCTTTGGATCTTCTCTATCTCTTCTGTCAACCCGACCTGGTATGGATCCCACACTGATGAGCAATACTCAAGTATAGGTCGAACGAGTGTTTCGTAAGCCACCTACTTTGTTGATGGACTACATTTTCTAAGGACTCTCCCAATGAATCTCAACCTGGCACTCGCCTTACCAACAAATAATTTTATACGATCATTCCACTTCAAACCGTTCCGTAAGCATACTACCAGATATTTTACAGAAGTAACTGTTAGCAGTGTTTGTTCTGCTATCATATAATCATACAATAAAGGATCCTTGTTTCTATGTATTCGCAATACATTACATTCGTCTATGTTACGGGTCAGTTGCCACTCCCCGCACCAAGTGCCTATCCGCTGCAGATCTTCCTGCACTTCGCTGCAATTTTCTAATGGTCTAACGTCTCTGTATACTACAGCATCATCCGCGAAAAGCCGCATGGAACTTCCGACACTATCTACCAGATCCTCTTGAAATAATATTTCCACATATAATGCCACACTTTTATTTGTTGTGATAGATTCGCAGGTGGTGGTACGCTGCTTGGTTCCAACGTTGTAGGTAAGTGTCTAGAAATGGTTCCAGTTATCTCCATTGTAAGTGAATACCACGTGTCACAGGAAGATGGACTTGTGATGTAGCTTCGTACTCTGGAAACATAATCCACCATTGTGTATAGAAAAAAAAGTTACAATGAAGGACACCTTTAAAACGTGGCACCTCCAGGTACTGTGGCCCATGATTGGGTGGATAGTTCTTATGATACACTTCAGTTGAGGAAGAATCGCAGCTTTGCGATGTAGCTTTGACAACGTGTACAAGTTGACCCGAAAGCTGTAGATTTCATTTTCTTTTGTTTATGAAAACATGTGTTTTATAGCAACTCGTGCTCACCTGGCCATGGCGAGCAGGAGGGTGTTCTTGAAGAGGTTCCAGCTGGAGAAGATGCCCAGGTAGCCGACGCGGTCCCGCTTCGCCTTGGCCACGCGGTGCAGCACCTGCAGGGTGAACGGCGGCAGGCTGGAGCCGTTGGTGGCCGCGATCCGCCGCAGCACGCCCTGCGCCTCCTCCTCGCGCCCCCTGCACGTCAGCCAGCGCGGCGACTCGGGGAACCACCTGCAGGAAACCACTTGTCTCGCAATATTTTACGTTATAAACAGAGCAGGAAGACTCGTAGGATTGAAGTTCACGTTTTGCCGGAATCTTTATCATTCGAGAAGGAGTACTTTGTTAGTTGAAAAAGTTAGAGGTGGTGTAATTCTGAGACTATTCTGCAGTGTACTGTGTTGTCCAATTCCATACAAAAAAAGAATCTTTTAGTATGTATAATTATGTTCCAGTATAAACTCCTGTCTGGCGAGAGATTGGGGTTGCACCCCTCTACCATCCTCCACACCTACAAATCCTTAATCCGTCCCATCCTCTGTTATACCAGATCCGCCTGGATGTCCACCCCCCCCCCCTCAAATTCTATAAGTCCCTCCAGATCCTTGAGCGCCACGCACTCCGCTGTATACTCCTCCCATCCCCCACGCGGATGCCGGCCGGTGTGGCCGTGCGGTTCTAGGCGCTTCAGTCTGGAACTGCGTGACCGCTATGGTCGCAGGTTCGAATCCTGCCTCGGGCATGGATGTGTGTGCTGTCCTTAGGTTAGTTAGGTTTAAGTAGTTCTAAGTTGTAGGGGACTGATGAAATCAGATGTTAAGTCCCATAGTGCTCAGAGCCATCTGAACCCATGCGGATCCTCTACAACCTCATTCCTTTCCCCCATCTGCTCCTATTCCTCCAACATATCCGCATACTCTACACCTCCCGCCGCCTCGATCCCCATCACCCCCTGGTTGCTCCTCTCCTCTCCAATCCCCACCCTCTGCCACGTCTTTACTGTTGTGTCCCCCCTACCCTCCATCTTTACACCATTCATCTCCTTTCCCATGGTGGCTTCCGTCAAATCACCCTCCCAGATAATGCCCTCTGTCCCTCCATATAACCCTCCTATCAACTCTGATTCCCACCCCCCCTCCTTTCCTCTGTCCTGTCCCCGGGCTCCCACCCTTCCATCCTGTTTTCTCCCCACCTCCCCTCTTCCCCCCCCAAGTCCTTTTGTATACCCCTCCTCTGCCTTTCCCCACTCCCTGTCACGTCTACCCAGGACCCACCCCCCTCTTATGGGCCCTTGTCATCCATCGGCTCCTTTTCCCCTCCCCCCCCCACTTCGTTCTTTCCTCCCTTTCCCCCCCTTTCCTTTACCATCATCTGTCCAGGTTCCCACCAACTGCCCCCGGCTCTGGTATACCGTAGTGCAATGTTCAAGTGAATGGTCAGTGTTGTTCGTCTTTCCAAAGTTTTGCAAAATTAAACCATGCTGTCACGAGGTGTGAATTTTATATCTCTTGCGAACAGAAACCAGACTGTCGCCGTGTTTTTTTAATTGTCTGTCTATTCTTTTACCTGTCTGCTTCATATATATTTTATCAGCATCATCAACCCTTTGTTCTATGTTGCAAGTTCCACGATTTTCCGCCATTGTACCATTTAAGGCATCGATGTTATTGCCTGCTTTCATTATTATTATCTTCCTCTTTTTAAAACAAATTCTGTAGGCTGAAGGGCGACGTACTAAGCTGGTGCCAGCCCGCCGCCTTCGCGAAGAATCAAAACTCAATAAAGAAAAAAAAAAGTTCTGGTATACTTAATTTCGATTACAATGATAGTAATCAAGAGCATGTTTCACAGTTATCTGACAAGATGATAAATTTAACTGGCAAACTTATACATATCAGTTTTCCTCAGCCATCTGGACCCATCGATGTGTTGCCAGATAAGGAACCATCGGATTGATGGGCGAATCACATGACGGTGTAAATTAAAAAGATCTGGAACCAATGGGTTCAAATTTCAGCTGCAAAAATCCCGTCGTGTGTGTGAAAGCTCTATTCCGGTGGTCGTGGTCCTGGTGCCATGACACGTTACCGAACTGTAACGCCTGGAAATATAGCCACCCTGTCGGCCAACTCTGCAGGAGCTGTAATCTTCCACACCCTCAGTAATGTTGGCTATAGGCACTACGTTCTCGCAGAGTACACACACAGTGCTGTGCTATTTCTGTGTTCATAAAACCATGGAGGGACGCCCTCCAGCCCTAGCCCCCCTCCCACTCTGCTGCAGACCTCTGAAGGTACTTCTTCAAGTGGTTCAAATGACTCTGGCCACTATGGGACTTAACATCTGAGGTCAGCAGTTCCCTAAAACTTAGAATTACTTAAACCGAACTAACCTATGGACACCACACATATCCGTGCCCGAGGCAGAATTCGAACCTGCGACCAGAGCGGTCTACATCTACATCTACATCCAAACTCCGCAAGCCACCTGACGGTGTGTGGCGGAGGGTACCTTGAATACCTCTATTGGTTCTCCCTTCTATTCCAGTTTCGTATTGTTCGTGGAAAGAAGGATTGTCGGTATGCCTCTGTGTGGGATCTAATCTCTCTGAATTTATCCTCATGGTACCTTCACAGATATACGTAGGAGGGAGCAATATAATGCTTGACTCCTCGGTGAAGGTATGTTCTCGAAACTTCAACAAAAGCCCCTACCGAGCTACTGAGCGTCTCTCCTGCAGAGTCTTCTACTGGAATTTATCTATCATCTCCGTAACGCTTTCGCGATTATTAAATGATCCCTTCACGAAGCGCGCTGCTCTCCGTTGGATCTTCTCTATCTCTTCTATCAACCCTATCTGGTACGGTTCCAACACTGCTGGGCAGTATTCAAGCAGTGTGGGAGCAAGCGTACTGTAACTTACTTCCTTTGTTTTCGGATTGCATTTCCTTAGGATTCTTCCAATGAATCTCTGTTGGGCATCTGCCATACCGACGATCAACTTTATATGATCATTCCATTTTAAATCACTCCTAATGCGTACTCCCAGATAATTTATGGAATAAGGGGTGTTTCTTTCTATGTATTCGCAGCACATTACACTTGTCTACATTGAGATTTAATTGCCTTTCCCTGCACCATGCGTCAATTCGCTGCAGATCCTCCTGCATTTCTGTACAATTTTTTATTGTTACAACCTCTCGATATACCACAGCATCATCCGCAAAAAGTCTCAGTGAACTCCCGATGTCATCCACAAAGTCATTTACGTATATTGTGAATAGCAACGGTCCCACGACACTCCCCTGCGACACACCCGAAATCACTCTTACTTCGGAACACTTCTCTCCTTTGAGAATGACATGCTGAGTTCTGTTATCTAGGAACTCTTCAATCACACAATTGGTCTGATATTCCATATGCTCTTACTTTGTTCATTAAACGACTGTGGGGAACTGTATCGAACGCCTTGCGGAAGTCAAGAAAAATGGCATCTACCTGGGAACCTGTGTCTATGGCCCTCTGAGTCTCGTGGACGAATAGCGCGACCTGGGTTTCACACGATCGTCTTTTTCGAAACCCGTGCTGATTCCTACAGAGTATATTTCTAGTCTCCAGAAAAGTCGTTATACTCGAACATAATACGTGTTCCAAAATTCTGCAACTGATCGACGTTAGAGATATAGGTCTATAGTTCTGCACATCTGTTCGACGTCCCTTCTTGAAAACGGGGATGACCTGTGCTCTTTTCCAATCCTTTGGAACGCTACGCTCTTCTAGAGCGGTCGCGCGGTTCCAGACTGAAGCGCGGTGCTTCTTCCGTAATCATGGAATGTGTCTTGCTTGAACTTGGATCAACAGCTGTGAGACTGTATTGCGATACTCGGCTTCATTCCAGGATTCTTCACTGCTTTCGCTGCGAGATGCCAGTGTCACGTATCCTCCATTACTGACATAATCATCTGTGGTCATCAGTCCCCTAGAACTTAGAACTACTTAAACCTAACTAACCTAAGGGCATCACACACATCCATGCCCGAGGCAGGATTCGAACCTGCGACCGTAGTGGTCACGAGGTTCCAGACTGAAGCGCCTAGAACCGCACGTCCACACCGGCCGGCATAGAATCGCTGTTTTTCTCTAAATAGATAAATGGTTTAGTGGCCAGTGTAGGCAGCAAATTGCGGCGCTTTGCTAGTGATGCTGCGGTGTATGGGAATGTGTCCAAGCTGAGTTGCTGTAGGAGGACAGGAGATGACTTTCACAATATTTCTGGTTGGTATAATTAAGGACAGCTAGCTCTAAATACAGGTGTAGTTAAGATGAGTAGGAAAAACAATCCCGTAATGTTAGAATATAGCATTTGTAGCGTGTAGCTTAACAAAATCACGTCGTTTAAATTCAGGGGCGTAACGTTGCAAAGAAATATAAAATACTAGCTGACCCGGCGAACTCTGTTCCGCCTTAATCTCTGCTCTGATCACGACTTTGTAGTCATTATTTGGCATGCGCTCTAAAGCACCCCTGAACAGCCTGACCAACGCATGATGTTCATGAAGTAGCTGCTGCAAATCTTGAAGAGTAGCTCTTTTCATTGCTGCATTGATCTCTTGACGTCGATCAAGTTGTTCTTCCAAGTTGCCCATGAAGTATATGTGTAAAAATTTATGCTGTGCATCTTCGAGAGGTAGCAATGATCCAATTCGATGGTGAATCTGTCCTTGTATCTACAAAATAAAATATTACTTATTTATAAACACTTTTTTTTAGAGTTAGCAAACATAATACGTAGAATAAGTATAGTGAGTTATTCTTCTACAATATTGTGTGCAAGTACAAAAATAAATAAATAAATACCGTGAATGTCGGATTTAATCCTCGTTCTTCGATACTGTCTGCCCCAAATGAGGTCATTTGGTTACAATCATTGTATTTTTGGGTGTCTGCAAAAAAATGGCGTGATTTGGGTGTTTCGCCAGAAAGCAATGAGCGCAATGGCTCAGGTGGCGGAGTCAATAGTGGCAGCTTCACTTTCCAACTAAGGCAGCACAATCCGTGCGTTTCCCCGGAAAACTTCAATGCGCCACAATACTCGCAAACAACGTCCATCGGCCCAATGCAAACGCAAGGATGCAAGCAGTAATCAGTGCTGCAATCGTATCAAAACGCATAACGCAAATCGATTCAAATCAACACGTGATAAATCTCTTGTTGTGCGTCGAAAATTATCTACATGTTGATCTCTGTTGTTCGCTCGACGATTTCGCATTGCCAACCGAGCCGTTTCACGGGCTGCCTCACTTTGCTCTTGTGATTGATAAGCACGAAGTCGAGCCATACTAACGCGGCGCTCTTCACGGGCAATTTGTTGTTCTTCTTCAGTCCTTTCATTCGCAATGTTTTGTATCCTTCTTGCATTACGGCTTTGTCGAGAAATATTCGATCGTCTTGGTCGTGGCATTGCTAATGGTGATTGAAATAAATTACAAATTATTTCTTTAAATTTTTAATTAATTATCTATACTGATACATAACCATAGACGTTTAGCTGTCATTTCCGTTTTGTTATTCCATGTCAGGTGTGTTTTTGTTATACCACGTTTTATGGTGACGTATAGCTGGCATTTGCGTTTTGTTATTCCATGAAAGATGCGTTTTTGTTATACCACGTTTTATAGCTGTCGATGGTGATAAAAAGTATCCTATGTCCGTCTCCTGGTTCTAAGATACCTCTCCACCAATTTTCAGCCAAATCGGTCCAGCCGTTCTTGACATAAATAGTGTAACTAACACGACTTTCTTTTATATACACTCCTGGAAATGGAAAAAAGAACACATTGACACCGGTGTGTCAGACCCACCATACTTGCTCCGGACTCTGCGAGAGGGCTGTACAAGCAATGATCACACGCACGGCACAGCGGACACACCAGGAACCGCGGTGTTGGCCGTCGAATGGCGCTAGCTGCGCAGCATTTGTGCACCGCCGCCGTCAGTGTCAGCCAGTTTGCCGTGGCATACGGAGCTCCATCGCAGTCTTTAACACTGGTAGCATGCCGCGACAGCGTGGACGTGAACCGTATGTGCAGTTGACGGACTTTGAGCGAGGGCGTATAGTGGGCATGCGGGAGGCCGGGTGGACGTACCGCCGAATTGCTCAACACGTGGGGCGTGAGGTCTCCACAGTACATCGATGTTGTCGCCAGTGGTCGGCGGAGGTGCACGTGCCCGTCGACCTGGGACCGGACCGCAGCGACGCACGGATGCACGCCAAGACCGTAGGATCCTATGCAGTGCCGTAGGGGACCACACCGCCACTTCCCAGCAAATTAGGGACACTGTTGCTCCTGGGTATCGGCGAGGACCATTCGCAACTGTCTCCATGAAGCTTGGCTACGGTCCCGCACACCGTTAGGCCGTCTTCCGCTCACGCCCCAACATCGTGCAGCCCGCCTCCAGTGGTGTCGCGACAGGCGTGAATGGAGGGATGAATGGAGACGTGTCGTCTTCAGCGATGAGAGTCGCTTCTGCCTTGGTGCCAATGATGGTCGTATGCGTGTTTGGCGCCGTGCAGGTGAGCGCCACAATCAGGACTGCATACGACCGAGGCACACAGGGCCAACACCCGGCATCATGGTGTGGGGAGCGATCTCCTACACTGGCCGTACACCACTGGTGATCGTCGAGGGGACACTGAATAGTGCACGGTACATCCAAACCGTCATCGAACCCATCGTTCTACCATTCCTAGACCGGCAAGGGAACTTGCTGTTCCAACAGGACAATGCACGTCCGCATGTATCCCGTGCCACCCAACGTGCTCTAGAAGGTGTAAGTCAACTACCCTGGCCAGCAAGATCTCCGGATCTGTCCCCCATTGAGCATGTTTGGGACTGAATGAGGCGTCGTCTCACGTGGTCTGCACGTCCAGCACGAACGCTGGTCCAACTGAGGCGCCAGGTGGAAATGGCATGGCAAGCCGTTCCACAGGACTACATCCAGCCTGCATTGCTGCGAAAGGTGGATATACACTGTACTAGTGCCGACATTGTGCATGCTCTGTTGCCTGTGTCTATGTGCCTGTGGTTCTGTCAGTGTGATCATGTGATGTATCTGACCCCAGGAATGTGTCAATAAAGTTTCCCCTTCCTGGGACAATGAATTCACGGTGTTCTTATTTCAATTTCCAGGAGTGTATATAGAAGCGTCTATGTGGGGATTGTGATAGTGAAGCCGAATGGTGAACTTGAGTTTACTGGGAGAATTTTGAGAAAGTGTAGCTCATTTGTAAATGAGTTCGCACGTCGAATAATAGTCAATCTCTTATTCAGTACAGCTGGAATGTTTGGATTCCACACGAGGTTGGATTAAAGAAAGACATTGAACCAGTTCAGAGGTGGGTTGCTAGATTTCTTATCGGTAGCTTCAAACCCCACACAGGTATTATGGACATGCTTCAGGATCGCAAGTGGAAATCTCTGGGGGGAAGGTGACGATCTTTTCAAGGAACACTACTGAGAAAATTTAGAGACCTGGCAATTGAAGCTGACTGCAGAACGATTGTGCTGTCGCTAACATACATCTCATGTTAGAAGCACGGAGGTAAGATATTAGAAATTTGTGCTCATATGGAGATATATAGGGTCATTTTTCCCTCGCTCTGTTTGCCAGTGGAACAGGAAAGGCAATGACTATTAGCGCAATAGGGTACCACCTGCCACGCGCCGTATGATGGCTTGTGGAGTCTGTACAATATGTAGATGTAATCCAAATTGGTGTCCTTCATTGGCGTCTGCT
The DNA here is from genome assembly GCF_023864275.1 of Schistocerca cancellata. Taxonomy (NCBI): domain Eukaryota; kingdom Metazoa; phylum Arthropoda; class Insecta; order Orthoptera; family Acrididae; genus Schistocerca; species Schistocerca cancellata. The sequence continues at coordinate 856,905,611 of NC_064628.1, forward strand.
CAGTATCTTGTTGATTTCTTAGGCAGTTATATAGCTGGTGTCTGTGTGTGTGTGCCGATCAGTCGGGTGCAGGCAGATTGGTGTGTTGGTCGGAGTCCTCAAACACACTGGGTCAAGTCCAGCCACAGATTGGGACGGAGCTGAAGGCTGCTGCCGAAAATCGCTACCGATGGTCGAGCTGTAAGGAGAAGTTGAGGAAATTTAGTATGCAGTACCGCGGTCGTCAGTGTGCACTGCTGGCGGACGATGCTGGAGTCTCTTGTGGAGCATGCTGGAGACTGGCACATGCACAGAGGGATGGGTATGTCGCTGTTGTCCTCTAGCGTTTTTGCAGTGGGACGTGCTGCTGTTCTCATACTGAGGAGCGTGTACGAGGAGAGTTGTGGTTTTCGAATGTGTCTGGCTGCTTGGAGGACCCGTGGGGTACGGTAACCTGCTGGCTGCGTATGTGTTATGTAATGGCAGGTTGCCAGGCGAGTGCTTACACAGCTTCTCCACCTTTATTGAGATGGTGAAGCCAGCTAGCCAGAGGCAAGAAGGAGAGAAACAGCGAAACAGTGAAACTTCCAAGAATGGAGAACAGGAGGTGTAAGGAAGTCCGCAAGGTCATAGGACACGACCGCAATGGGTGCACAGTGGGGGGCGAGAGGTGGCGGGGGGGGGCGGGGGCGGGGGAGGGGGCAATGACTAGACAGAGGTGGCACCAGGCAGGGCCGCACATTAGGCGCAATGTGTGCCTTGGAGCCATCTGTCAGAGGAGAAGGTAAATGTGTGAGTTGGGAATAACCCACACACAGAAAACAAGGGGCCCAGGAAGGTGTGGAGGAATCAAGGATAGAGGAGGTGGGGGGAAGGTAGGCATCAGGTAGAAAGACAGGCAGAATTATGAAAAATGTGGGAGGAGGTCAAATGCTTATGTTAGCACTGTTCGATAATAGCAGAGTGTTGTCACCATAAGACAGAGAGAGGAAGGCAATGAAATGGGAGGATAATAAGGGCACAAAAAGTGAAGGAGAAAGTCTGGAGGAGATGGGAGCATCCAACGGGCTGGCGGTGGGCCACACTGTATATGTATATGTATACCTTATACAAACACTGTAAACTGACTCGTTCCATTCATTTCAATAAAAGAAACGTTAAAAATGACCTACCTAACTACCTAAATAACTAAACACAGTGTTAGTCCATCTCAGTAGGAAACTGAAAGAGAATGAGAACAGTGTTCATTGTTGCTAGATTTTCTCCTCACCCTCCCCACTCCCTCTCATCCTTCACCATCCACTCATATACACACTGCCCCTCCACCTTACCCTCCCCCTCACTCCCACCACCCCACTCGCCTCACCTCACCCTTCCTCCACTGCTCCATACCCCTACTTCTACTCCCACTACCATGCCCCCCTCCCCCACCCCTTCTCTCCCTCTAACCCTATGACATCATTGATAATGTCATGGATAGTTACCAGATTGCAGCCACGCCTCTGATATTGACTGATTGCCCTATTGCAAAGTTATGGTAAACTGAAGAATGGTAGGAAATTCAAGCAGTGGGGGTTTTACCCAGGCCAATCATACAACTGTGGAAGTTGGGGTATTATACTAAGTATAAATTGGCCTGAAATTTTAAAAAATGCGGTGAGACATCGGTCTGTTAGCGTGAAATTCAAGGGCAGTCTGTAGGACATGAGAACCCAACGTGACGATCCGAGGTAGTGACCTGGATATATTAGGACACTCTCTACGATGCCCAATCAAAGATGGTGACCAGGGGACACTAGGACGTTCACTATGACGTCATAATCTAAGAAGGAAATCCAAGATGGTGAACAGGGCATCTGAGAACAAATCCAAGATGGTTTGTCTAGGGAAAGGAGGACAGCCTTTATGGTTGGGAGATCACTTCTTCCAAGTTTAAAATGGTGCAGGAATTCACAAAATCATCGGTTTTCCCCATTCTTTACAATTCACTTGTGCTATTATTAAACAGTTCTACCAATCCCCTCCATTCCCAACGTTGCAACTTGTAAGTTTGAAACCCAACAGCTGACCTGTTCTATCCTTAAAACTGAATAGACCATATTTGGTTGTGAAACACTTGTCACCATCATATGTAGTGATACAGTTGTTCATTTGCACCTTTATTATTGAAAGAAAGAACACAAAGTGGAGAGTTCCTTCGACACTCGGAAATTTCACCACCAGGGCACAAACGGCGTAAAGCCAAATGCTGTTAGTGCCACACGAAGCTGGGTGGAGCTGCGCTACCCTCTCTCCACACTTTGAGTTTCCAGTAAATCCAACATTGGCACCTGTCGTCGTGCCACCAGCATTGTCTAGTGCACCTGATACAAGGAGCAGATACGAAGTCAGCACGTTAGATTCATTTCAGGCACAGAGTTACAACTATCACTAACGTCTGCACCACTCAAGCCTTGGTATAGTGCAGCTATCAAAGTGGTCTTATTCTCAATAGCTTTGCAGCTGACTACTAAACCTCCAGATGTCAGACACTCAGGTCGGTACCAAACGTCGTGTGTCGACAGAGTATCAACGAAAACACCGATTATTTCGTGCTGTGTGCTGTAGTCCAGTAGAAGATGTGTAAATGGTAATTAAAAGTAACACCAGAACTCCAGAATATAGGCAAACAGCATCTGTAAGGTCCTAATGTGAAGATCTCTGGTTACCAGTATGGTAGCTCAGCATGTTCGGTCAGAGGGTTAGCTGCCTTGTGTACTAAAATAAAAATGAGTGACTGGATCAAAGATGAACATGAACAGGCGTCATGGGACGTGCGCCCCGACCAGAAACAACGACCAATAACGAAGAAAACGTGATCAAAAAAGAAGGCAGGTGAGCTGGTAGAGTGTCAGATCGTTGTACTAAAGGTCACGAGGTCGAAACCCACTGATGGCGAATTCTTTTTTTAAAGACTACGCGTGAAATTGTAGTACGCGAGAACATTTTCCTGCCTTGTGAAAGGACGTTTCATAGTTCGTAGTAATGTTGTTTTGGCAGTCTGCCTTCGCTACATTAATTGAAAGTAGCAGTCCTATAGAGTACATTGTGCAGATAGGTGTGGTGTTATCTATACAAATGTACACTACAGGTTTACTACTTTCAATTAATGAAGCGAAAGCAGACTGCCAAAAGAATATAACTACAAACTCCGAAACATCCTTTTACGTGGCAGAAAAATGGTCTCCCATATAACAGTTTCACGCGTAATGTGTTAAATAAAATTACGATTAGTGCGTCTGGAACTTGGGATCTTTAGCACAACAATCTGACGCGCTACCAAGTCACCTACCAGAGAGTACGTCACAGATATGGTTTGCCTATACTCTGTAGTATTGGCGTTACTTTTAATAACCGTTCACGCATCTTCTATTGGACGACAGCACACAGCACGAACTAATTCGGTGTTTTGGTTGACAATGTATCGTCACACATCTGAGTGTCTGACATCTGTAGATTTGGGTGTGAGTGCAAGTGACAGTAAACACATTGTTGTAGGTATGTCCGCAGACCATGAGTTCAGTGTTGTGGTAATTTTTGAAAGTCCACAATTTCATGATATGAAATTAGTGCTTTCAGACCATGAATGGTACCAGTCATGTCAGAATTCAGCGCAAATAACTGCAATGCTCAATGATGAACGTTCGATGTTCAAATGCATACATTGTTACTGGATTGTCATACAAAATGTGTTGGAACTACCCAAGAACAGTGAAAATATACAACAACGATAATACCACATAGTCCATTCACTAATATGAATCTACAGTCACGAACATGATGTGTGCTAGCTCAGCCATCCAGTGTGCAGTGTATGATCGTCTTGGGAGCTGGGAATATTTTTTGGAAATGTATGGCATGCGTTTACAAATATAACAATTCAGAAATTTCAGTGGAGGCCTTTGCAACTAATTTCGATGTATGTTGTGCCTCAGTATGCAGCTGCATTAGCAACATCATTACCTGGCATTGCTAGAGAAGTGTGTACATTTTTATATACATGGTATTTGTATACTTTTAATTGTTAGCTCAAATTTAAAAAGAGAAAACATCGTCTTTCTATGCTGTGTTTCATATCATAAAAACTTCAAATTATTGAATAAATTCTCCAGATGATATAACAAAAGTATATTTGACATCCAGAGTGATTTACGTATCCAGTAAGAGCCGACCATGTAACATGAACGTATGGGCAGGAGCATGTAGTAGAAGTGCTATGTAAGTACAAGCGAATAGTTGTCCATGTACAGCATACATCTATACCTGGTAGACAAGTTCTTGATGTAAGGAGCCGTGAATTTACAGTCCAGGTATTGCTGTATCAAAGAGACATAGAACATTTTTACATGGCATAAGTCTTGATAGTTCAGCTGTTGCAATGTCATAGAGTAATGAAGCATTGGCAGCTGTAACAAAATACCTCATGTTACACTAAAATTATTACAAACTGTCTCATTTTACAGAAAAAGCTGTAACAAATTGGCTTTCATTATTTATAAATGTTGTACAGCTTTACATAGTGAACTCTCAAAACTAAGTACCTCAGACAGGTGTAGAAGTAAAAGACTACACAGAACCCACAGAGTGACTTTACAGTCCAAGTCGTCACTATGTCGAAAGGACTTAATACATCTTAAATGAGATAAAACTTATACAACAACTCAACTGATGCAGTGTCATAAAGAGAGAGAGGGTTAACATTTCAAGCGTTTTGTAGCTGTTGTTGGACTTAGTAGTTCATTATTAGAAGTATGAAACATACAAAATGTCTCTGTGAGTGAGAGATCACGATCAAGGAAACTTTATGCAGCTACAGTGGAATCGTTCTTTGACTACATAAACTACATTTCTTACTGGAAAATACTATGCAATATATTTCATTTGCCAAATTTGACTCATATCAATGCCATCAGCAACCTTTTCATTTTGTGTCACACAGTATCGATGATGGAACGTACAGAAATGTGCTATTAAGCAATGATTACCATTTCTCAAAAAGAGGCAATACATATCATTGATAACGTGTGGTGGCCAGCATCTTCTGAGCAGTGAAGTTTCACTCATGGCTCTGTTCTGAGTAGACATAGGGGCAGCCAGTTGTGGGCTGTCCACCTGCATCTCATCAAGAGGCGATTCTCACCAGAGAATCCCGTTTCAGGTACGTGAGCAGAGTTATTCCGCCTGTAAATGGCTTATGCACCTAGTTTATTGGTTTCCACTCTTGTAAAAATGTCATTCTTTTTTAATCACGTACACCGCTCAGACACAACATAATGACCACCTACCTAGTAGCCGGTATGTCCACCTTTGGCACGGATAACAGTAGCGACTCAGCGCGATTTGGAAGCAAAGACGACTTGGTCGGTCACTGGTGTGAGTTGGCACCGCATCTACGCACACAGGTCACCTAATTATCTTAACTCCGTGGAGGTGCGCGATGACCTCTGATGACACATTCAATCTCATCCCAGACGTGTTTGATCGGGTTTGGATCTGACGAGTTGGGGGGCCAGCACACTAATTGCAACTCGCCACTGTGTTCCTCGAACCACACCATCACACTCCTGAGCTCGTGACACGGCCCATTCCCTTGTTGAAAAATGTCACTGCCATCCGGAAACATGATCGTCATGAAGGGATGTAGGTGGTCTGCAATCAGTGTGTGATACTCCCTTGTCCGCCATGGTGCCTTGCACGAGCTCCACTGGACCCATGGATGCCCAAGTGAACGTTCCCCAGAGCATAATGGAGTCACTGCCAGCTTGTCTCTGTCCAGCAGTACAGGAGTCAAGGAGCTGTTCCCCTGGAAGACTACAGATTCGCGCCCTCCCGTCGGCATGATGAAGATGTAGTTTCATCAGACCATTCAATGCCCTTCCACTGCGCCAACGTTCACTGCCAATGGTTGCGTGGCAATTTCAATAGTAGTTCCCAATGTTGTGGTGTTTACATTGGCATATGCACGGGCCATTGGCCGCGAAGGCCCATCGTTAGATGTGTTCAGACACTCTTGTACCCTGCCCAGGAGTTAAAACCTGATGTTAGTTCCGCTACAGATCGCCGCCTTTCCTGTTTTTCAAGTCTGCCCAGCCTGTGACATCCAACGTCGATAATGAGGGACGGCCGCCCAACCTCACGATGTGTGGTTGGCTACACCACTTGTCGAAGACACTCATCGCAATACTCCTTGAACATCTGACAAGTCGTGCAGTTTCCGAAATGCTCGTACCGAGTCTCTGGGTCATCATATTCTGCCTTCGGTCAAACTCAGATATATTGCGCTCCTTCCCCATTCTACACGTGGACAGAACGCACTATGATACTATGTGCACCGTGTTTGTGTCTGACTAACAGTCATTCCTCCTCAGGCGATGCTCCTATCGCCTGGACGTGTTTATATCAATAGTAGGTCGGTAGTCATAATGTTCTGACCGATCATGTGTATTTGTCATGCTGTTGAGGGCTATAACTCGACTTGTAAATAAGAAAAAGTGTGTTTCAACCTCCATTTTCGTTTGTAAGTGGCTGCAGCACATAGGAAAGACGAGTTTATAGAATAACAAGCAATTACCATAATTTTCATCATAGCTTTCATCAACCCCATATATAATTTTTTATGGATTTAAAGAACCTACTCTTCCCACTGTTTCTCACCCACTGCACAAGACTTCCCCCAGGATGCCAATTGCGCATCTCCCTTTTTCATAGATTGCCCGGCGCGCCGAATGGCATCGTGGTTTGAGGCGCCATGTCACGGACTGCGCAGTCCCTCCCGCCAGAGGTTCAAGTCCTCCCTCTGGCATAGGTGTCTGTGTCGTTCTTAGCATAAGTCAGTTTAAGTTAGTTTAAGTAGTGTGAAACCCTAGGTACCGACGACCTTAGCAGCTTGGTCCCTTAGGAATTCACACACACACACACACACACATAGATTGCCCCTGCAGGATTTACTTGTGGGTTATAGTTCATTTTTAAACTGGGAAGAATTTTCACTTTCCCTGACAGTTTCAATGTGCGGTAACGCACAAGTGCGCTTCTCCCATTTAAAATTCTCTGCTCCTCCTACCATTTTAACTTTTGTCACTTGGGCTGCGACTGCAGAGCCATTACAAACAGTTTCACAACATGTTAGGCATTTCAATTGGCAGTACGAAATTCAAATGGCTCTGAGCATTATGGGACTTAACATCTGAGGTCATCAGTCCCCTAGAACTACTTAAACCTAACTAACCTAAGGACATCACACATATCCATGCCCGAGGCAGGATTTGAACCTGCGACGTAGCGGTCGCGCGGTTCCAGACTGAAGCGCCTTGAACCGTCGGCCACACCGGCCGGCAATTGGCAGTACGCATTGTACAGTATTTCCAGTGCGACCAGGTGGCTTTTGCTAGGGGCAGTGTCAGGATAATTCTGGCGTTGATCCAACCCAGGCTGACAAGGCACTCAAGATCCATGGTATATGCAGCTTACGGCCTGGTGGTGAACTTTGCAAGTATGGCAGAGGGCCCTCCCCGGTGTTGTATTCGCTCAAATAACAAAGGTGCAAGTGAATACATATCCCACTGGACATTACGAGGGGCGTTTGAAAAGTGCGCGCAAAAATTAAAACTACTTCGTGTTTGGGGTGAACCTTTTTTATTTTTCGACATAGTCTCCTTTTAGACTTATACACTTCGTCCAACGCTGTTCTAATTTGTTGATCCCTTCCGAATAATAGGAATCGTCCAAGTCTGCAAAATAGCTATCAGTTGCTGCAATCACCTCCTCGTTTGAATAAAATCTTGGTCCCGCCAGCCAGTTCTTCAAATTGGGGAACAGATAGTAGTCCGAGGGAGAATAGGGGGATGTGAAACGAGTTGGAATCCTATTTCCATTAATTTTGCGACCACAACTGCTGAGATATGTGCTGGTGCATTGTGGTGATGGAAAAGGATTGTTTTGCGGTCCAATCGCCAGCGCTTTTCTTGCAGCTCGGTTTCCAAACGGTCCAATAACGATGAATAATATGCACCTGTAATTCTTTTACCCCTTTCCAGATAGTCGATGAGGATTAACCCTTGCGAATCCCAAAAGACAGTCACCTTAACCTTTCCGGCCGAAGGAATGGTCTTCGCCTTTTTTGGTGCAGATTCTCCCTTGGTAACCCATTTTTTAGATTGTTGTTTGGTCTCAGGAGTATAGTAATGTATCGATGTTTCATTCACGGTGACGAAACGATGCTTAAAGTCCTGTGGATTCTTCCTGAACAGCTGCAAACCATCCTTGCAACACTTCACACGATTCCGTTTATGATCAAGCGTGAGCAATGGCGGAACCCATCTTGCGGATGGCTTTCTCATCTCCAAATGTTTATGCAAAATGTTGTGTACCCGTTCATTCGAGATGCCCACAGCACTAGCACTATCACGCACCTCAACTCTTCTGTCATCCATCACCATATCCTGGATTTTATCAATGATTTCTGGAGTTGTAACTTCCGCAGGGCGTCCAGAACGTTCAGCATCACTTGTGCCCATATGGGCAGTCTGAAAATTTTGAAACCACTTATAAATTGTTCTAAACAAAGGTGCAGAGTCATCGTAATGTTTATCAAGCTTCTCTTTGGTCCCCTGAGGCGTTTTGCATTTCATAAAGTAATGTTTAATCAGCACATGAAATTGTTTTCTGTCCATTTTTTGACAATCACTCGACTTCCTTGATTAACACTAATGCCAAACAAAAACAAACAGATCAATACGGCTGAAACTTAGTGTGCGTTCTTTCCAAAGATGCTACTAACTGCTAGCCTGAGTGGCCTGCCGGTTCTAGGCACTACAGACTGGAACAGCGCGACCGCTACAATCGCAGGTTCGAATCCCGCCTCGGGCATGGATGTGTGTGATGTCCTTAGGTTAGTTAGGTTTAAGTAGTTCTAAGTTCTAGGGGACTCAGAAGTTAAGTCCCATAGTGCTCACAGCCATTTGAACCATTTGCTACTAACTAAACATGACCTCGATACGCGCTGGTGGTGCCATCTCTCGGACTTTGCACGAACTTTTCAAACGCCTCTTGCATAATGACTAGTATTTGACAACAATATGTGAGACATTCCGTTTTAAAGGTAGAAAAAGTCAGCTCTCGGGGTTCAAACGAAGATTGACAATTATCGGAACTGCAATTTTGGAGGAGTGGGGGAGGAATTGTTTAAGCATAGTACAAGCGTATCATGTGCAAGAGTGAACAGTACCATCATCAGAGTGGGGAAAACCGATGATTTATCGAATGTTCAGCCATTTTCAGATTAGATTAAGGGATCCTACAACCATCAGGTCGTCCTCATTTCCATATGTCCACCATCTTAGATGTAAGTGACATGGCGTCTATGTAGACTGTCCTCATATCTCCAGGTCACTATCTGGGGTCGCCGTCTTGGATTGTAATATCATACCTACTGCCCTCGTATCCGCCGACCGTCATCTTGGATCACAATCTTGTATTCTCAGGCCATAGAGACTGCTCTTGTATCCTCAGTTCGTCAGCTTACATTGCTTCCTTGGATTCTGACGTCATACAAACGTTTTGGTTTAGAATGTTACGATATTGCGGCGAGGGGCTTTAAATTTCTATGAGCACTGTAAACATGTACCTCTGAACAAACATAATATTTACCATGTAACTTTGATTTACCATGGACTCTACCTCCGAAAATGACATATAAAATTCAAAATCCATCCCAACATATACATTCTGAACACATGTTAAAAACACTCTCGATGACATAGTGTATACTTTTCACACAGGGAGAAACAACACTTGTACAAGAAAACCCGAAGGCACCCAATATGAGATGCCAGCCCAGAATCCATAAGACCGCCATTCCCATGAGGTGAATTGTAAATGATTGTGTACCTCCTACAAACCTACTAACAGCGCAGATGCAATCTCTGTTCATTCAGTATTACACATCTGAAAATTGTAGGACAAGAAAAATTTGCTATTTAGCTAAAACACAACAGATAACAAAGAAATCATGTACAACAATGTTGCTTTGCTTCGATTTAGGAAAACTGTACATTATCATTACATTAACAGCCCTGTTAACAAGGTCATTAAACTAACTGAAGAAAACCTGATGAAACACAAGCAGCTTCCTCAGGAACATGTGGATGAAACAATAACATTGTTACAGTTAATAATACAACAAAACTGTTTTGAATTCAATTAGGAGTACTACGGTCAAAGATGTTTACCTATGGGTTTATCTATTTCCGGGACACTAGTCAACATCTTCATGAATCATACCGAAAAACTAGTATTTGAAATTCTGTTAACAAAGAGAGGTTACAATGTCATCTACTGATACAACTAGATGGATGACATAATATACACCGAAGAGCCTAAGAAACTGGTACACTTGCCTAATATAGTATAGGGCCACCGCGAACACGCAGAAGTGCCCAGTACAGCGTGACATAGACTCAATTAATGTCTGGAGTCTGCTGAAGAGAAATGACACCATGGGAGCAGGGCTATCCATAAATCCGTAACAGTACGACAGGGTGGAGATCTCTTCTGAACAGCATCCCAAATATCATCAATAATGTTCATGTCTAGGGAATTAGGTGGCCAGCGAAAGTGTTTAAACTCAAAAGAGTGTTTCTGGAGCTACTCTGAGGCAATTCTGAACGTGTGGGGGGTAGCTTTGTCCTGTTGGAACTGCCGTAGTCCGTCGGAATGCGGAATGCACTATAGACATGAGTGGATGCAGGTGATCAGACAGGATGCTAACATACGTGTCACCTGTCAGAGTCGTATCACTCCAACTGCACACGTCCCACACCATTAAATGGACTCCGTCAGCTTGAACAGTCCTCTGCTGGCATGCAGGTACCATGGATTTATGATGTTGTCTCCATACCCATACACGTCCATCCGCTTGATACAATTAGAAACGAGACTCGTCCGACCAGGCAACAAGTTTGCAGTCATCAACAGGCCAATGTCGGTGTTCACTGGCCCAGGCGAGACGTAGAGCTTTGTGTTGTGCAGTCATCAAGAGTACAGAAATGGGACTTCAGCTCAGAAAGCCCATATCGATTATGTTTCTTTGAATGATTCGGACGCTGACACGTACTGATGACCTAGCATTGAAATCTGTAGCAATTTGCGGAAGGGTTGCACTTCTTTCACGTGGAACGATTCTCTTCAGTCGGCGTTGCCCCCTCTCTTGCAGCATCTTTTTCCAGCCGCAGTGACGTCGGAGATTTGATGTTTTACTGGATTCCGATATTCACAATACACTCGTGGAATGACCGTACGGGAAAATCCCCACTACATCGGTATCTCGCAGATACTGTGTCCCATCGCTCGTGCACCGACTATAACACCACGTTCAAACTCACATAAATCTTGATAACCTGCCATTACAACAGCAGTAACCAATCTAACAATTGCGCCACTTCTTCTTTTTCATTGTATTTAAATTCCCCATTGGGGCGGGCTGGCAGCAGCACATGAGCTGCTCTTCAGCCGAAAGACGTAGAACAGACAATAGAAGAATTTAAAATGACATAAAGGAGGAAATATGGTGGACATAGATATAAAAAAGGGGGAACATTATGGAAGACAATGGACAAAAAGGGGCGACTGTAAAATGGAGATAAAAACCGTAAAAAAGTAGCACACACAAAAAAACAATACACTGGGACAATTAAAAGAACACAAGGCGAAGTACGACCGGCGCATAAAAGTATCGACGATCAATGTACAGTGGAACAGCACCAAACACTACACTGACATAGCACACAGATGTTGTTGTTGTTGTTGTTGTTGTGGTCTTCAGTCCTGAGACTGGTTTGATGCAGCTCTCCATGCCACTCTATCCTGTGCAAGCTTCTTCATCTCCCAGTACTTACTGCAACCTACATCCTTCTGAATCTGGTGAGTGTATTCATCTCTTGGTCTCCCTCTACAATTTTTACCCTCCACGCCGCCCTCCAATGCTACATATGTGATCCCTTAATGCCTCAGAACATGTCCTACCAACCGGTCCGTTCTTCTTATCAAGTTGTGCCACAAACTCCTCTTCTCCCCAATTCTATTCAATACCTCCACATTAGTTATGTGATCTACCCACCTAATCTTCAGCATTCTTCGGTAGCACCACATATCGAAACCTTCGATTCTCTTCTTGTCCAAACTACGATGACTATCCACAAATTACATAACGTTTTGGAATTAAAAATAAATAAAGTATTGAAATTATTTTTATTATATACAGATGAAAGCCACACTTAAATACTACTTTTCTACATAGTTGCCATTTAAATTAAGGCACTTATCGTAGCGATGGACGAGCTTGGAAATGCCTTCGTCGTAAAATTCGGCCGCCTGCGCCTTCAACCACGTGGTTACCTCTTCTTGAAGCTGAGCGTCGTCATCAAAACGCTGCATAGCCAACCACTTCTTCATTGCTGGGAATAAGTGGAAGTCGCTCGGTGCCAGGTCGGGACTGTGCGGCGGATGACGAAACAACTCGCACTTAAAAGATTCGAGAACTTCACGAGTGGCATTTGCCGTGTGGGCCCGGGCGTTGTCCTGAATCAGCAAGCCCATCTTTCCTCTGCGTTTGATTTGTATTGCTCTTCTGAGGTTGTGCAGAGTTTGGCAATACCTTTGAGAGTTTATTGTAGTGCCTCTTTCCAGGAAATCCACAAAAATCACACCTTTTCTGTCCCAAAAGGTAGTCGCCATCACCTTCCTTGCCGACATTGTCTGCATGCATTTCTTGGGTTTTGGTGGCGGGGGGGGGGGGGGGGCGGGGGGAGGGGAATTTGTGTGTTCCCACTGCATTGACTGCAATTTTGTATCGCAGTTCACATGCTTAACCCATGTTTCGTCACCAGCAACGATGCAATCGAGCAATGATTCGCCATCTTTCTCGTAAGCGTCCAAAAACGTTAAGGCTGCAGCCATTCGCTGATTTTTGTGAATCTCTGTCAAGATTTTTAATATCCATCTTGCACAAAACTTGTGGTAACCAAGCTTTTCGGTAACGATTTCGTGCAACAAACTTCGTGAAATTTGTGGAAAACTCATAGAGAGTTCCGTTATTGTGAAATTACGGATTTCACGGACCGCGGCATCGGCTTTTTCCACAAGTTCGGCAGTCACTATGCTGGGTCTTCCACTTCGCTCTTCGTCGTGAACGTTAGTTCGGCCATTTTTAAATTTTATGACCCATTGACGCACTCGACCTTCAGTGATTATGTTGTCCCCATACACTACACAAAACTTCCGATAGATTTCTATCGGTGTACAGTTTCTTGCAGTCAGAAACCTTATAACAGCACGCAATTCACACTTCGCGGCATTTTCAATTAACGCTGACATTTCAAACTGTCACAGTAACTCAACAGAGTACAGGACGAACCTCTCACTAGCACGGCAGTATGTCGACTGAGCGGCGGAATGCCATGAAACCAAGATGACCGCGCTAGCCCCGCCCCTAACGGACACAAACGAAAACGTAATGTACTTTGTGGATAGCCGTCGTATTTATCGTCCATGTTTCACTTCCATACATGGCTACACTCCACACAAATACTTTCAGAAACGACTTCCTGACACTTAAATCTATACTCGATGTTAACAAATTCCTCTTCTTCAGAAACGCTTTCCTTGCCATTGCCAGTCTACATTTTATATCCTCTCTACTTCGACCATCATCAGTTATTATGCTCCCCAAATAGAAAAACTCCTTTACTACTACTATAAGTATCTCATTACCTAATCTAATTCCCTCAGCATCATCCGACTTAATTTGATTACATTCCATTATCCTCGTTTTGCTTTTGTTGATGTTCATCTTATATCCTCTTTTCAAGACACTGTCCATTCCGTTCATCTGCTCTTCCAAGTCCTTTGCTGTCTCTGACAGAATTGCAATGTCATCGGCGAACCTCAAAGTTTTTATTTCTTCTCCATGGATTTTAATACCTACTCCGAATTTTTCTTTTGTTTCCTTTACTGCTTGCTCAATATACAGATTGAATAACATCGGGGAGAGGCTACAACCCTGTCTCACTCCCTTCCCAACCACTGCTTCCCTTTCATGCCCCTCGACTCTTATAACTGCCATCTGGTTTCTGTACAAATCGTAAATAGCCTTTCGCTCCCTGTATTTTACCCCTGCCACAAGAGAGTATTCCATTCAGCATTGTCAAAAGCTTTCTCTAAGTCTACTAATGCTAGAACGTAGGTTTGCCTTTCCTTAATCTTTCTTCTAAGATAAGTCGTAAGGTCAGTATTGCCTCATGAGTGCCAACATTTCTACGGAATCCAAACTGATATTCCGAGAGGTCGGCTTCTACTAGTTTTTCCGTTCGTCTGTAAAGAATTCGCGTTAGGATTTTGCAGCTGTGACTTATTAAACTGATAGTTCCGTAATTTTCACAATTGTCAACACCTGATTTCTTTGAGATTGGAATTATTATACTCTTCTTGAAGTCTGAGGGTATTTCGCCTGTCTCATACATCTTGCTCACCAGATGGTAGAGTTTTGTCATGACTGGCTCTCCCAAGGCCGTCAGTAGTGCTAATGGAATGTTGTCTACGCCCGGGGCCTTGTTTCGACTCAGGTCTTTCAGTGCTCTGTCAAACTCTTCATGCAGTATCGTATATCCCATTTCAACTTCATCTACATCCTCTTCCATTTTCGTAATATTGTCCTCAAGTGCATCACCCTTGTATAGACCCTCTATATACTCCTTCCACCTTTCTGCTTTCCCTTGTTTGCTTAGAACTGGGTTTCCATCTGAGCTCTTTATATTCATACAAGTGGCTCTATTTTCTCCAAAGGTCTCATTAATTTTCCTGTAGGCAGTGTCTATCTTACCCCTAGTGAGATAAGCCACTACATCCTTACATTTTTCCTCTAGCCATCCCTGCTTGCTATTTTGCACCTCCTGTCGATCTCATTTTTGAGAAATGAGACATTTGTATTCATTTTTGCTTGCTTCATTTACTGCATTTTTATATTTTCTCCTTTCATAAATTCTATATTTCTTCTGTTACCCAAGGATTTCTACTAGCCCTCGTCGTTTTACCTACTTGATCCTATGCTGCCTTCACTACTTCATCCCTCAGAGCTACCCATTCTTTTTCTACTGTATTTCTTTCCCCAAATCCTGTCAATTGTTCCCTTATGCTCTCCCTGAAACTCTGTACAACCTCTGGTTTAGTCAGTTTATCCAGGTCCAATCTCCTTAAATTCCCACTTTTTTGCAGTTTCTTCAGTTTTAATCTACAGTTCATAACCAATAGATTGTGGTCAGAGTCCACATCTGCCCCTGGAAATGTCTTACAATTTAAAACCTGGTTTCTAAATCTCTGTCTTACCATTATATAATCTATCTGATACCTTCTAGTATCTCCAGGATTCTTCCATGGATACAACATTCTTTTACGATTCTTGAACCAAGTGTTAGCTATGATTAAGTTATGCTCTGTGCAAAACTCTACCAGGCGGCTTCCTCTTTCATTTCTTAGCCCCAATCCAATTTCGCCTACTATGTTTCCTTCTCTCCCTTTTCCTACTCTCGAATTCCAGTCACCCATGACTATTAAATTTTCGTCTCCCTTCACTACCTGAATAATTTATTTTAGCTCATCATACACTTCTTCAATTTCACATTGATGACGAGGAGAAAAATGGAGGGATCTGCTGGGCGCAATAAGATGAGGGTGAAGGGAAGTAGTGAGGGAGGGTAAGAGAGTGGTGGAGACGGGCGAGAGAGCTCCCCGAAGAGGGCGGAGGAGGGAAGGATTTGGGGGAGGGGAAAGAGATGAGGTTGACTGAGGGGGGGGGGGAGGAGGAAAATCCGTTCTGGGAGAAGGAGGGGAGAGGAAAAGGGGTTCTGGGGAGGGGGGAAACAAGGTGTGGTTAGTTGGAAATTTAGGGTATACGTCGTGGCATAGTTCAACATGCGGGAGGGGAGGTGCTGGAAATTGCCCTGATGAAGTAAATGGTGGGTGTGGAGGTGGAGAGAGGAAGTGATACAGCGATACAACTGTGCCAGACACTTGTCTTATATAGGCGTTGCTGAGCGCAGCGCCGTTTTCTGTCTGTTTACATATCTCTGTATTTGAATATGTATGTCTATACCAGTTTCGTTGGCGTTTCAATGCCTATACTAGATTAGGCTCATGACACATTGCAGCATATATGTAAGTAGTATGCACAACAACATAAAGTTTGTAGTAGAGGAAGAAAAAGAAAACAAACTCAAGATTCTGGATGTAACCACGAGAAATGACAATCACAACCATGACAGGACAACAGACACAATAAATAAAGTAACCTCAAGCCACCCACAGAATCACAATTTGATGTCAGTTACATTTTAAAGAGACCCAATGAAATTCCCCTACACACATACGATTACCAAAAGGAGGTAGAAACTGTAAACCACATGCAAAGTAAGTTAAGGTAAACTTAACAAAAGAACAAAGTTACAAATGAAGACACACAGGCCAGTCGCCGTAGCCGATCGGTTCTAGGCGCTTCAGTCCAGAACTACGCGGCTGCTACGGTTGCAGGTCGGAGTCCTCCTCAGGCGTGGATGTGTGTGATGTCCTTAGGTTAGTTAGTTAAGTAGTTCTACGTCTAGGGGACTGATGACCTCAGATGTTAAGTCCCACAGTGCCTAGAGCCATTTGAACCATTTGAGACACACAGCTAACATAGATGCATGGTCAAGTCACGTTAGTGTGACCACTACCTACGTTCGATGTCAATGTCAACTACTCACAGATAGCAGGTGCCAGCACGAGTAGTGAAGGGCACATAAAGTATGTCTGGAGGACGTAGAAAACAGTGCAGTAGTTCTCATAATGGGGAAACGGAGAGATATATCTGACCTCAGAAAGTGCGTGATCACTGGTTTTTGGGACAAGGATGGAAGTCCTTCAGAAATAGCTAAGTTTGTAAACTGTTTTCCTGCTGCCATCAGCAAATTATAGTGTTAACTGTGTGCAAATTGCTTAACTATTCCGTCGTTTGGCACGCATATATTTCCCTAAGCTCACATTGGTTTGTAGCACTTCACATTTCTGAAGGTGAAATATGACGCAGTCTAGTGATACTACTGTTTGTTTGTACACTCCTGGCTAAACTCGCTGACTTGGCACAGTAGAATCTGTGGTGCACCACATGCCATAGATGACAGGGATAAATGGCAGCTGCAGAGATGTGTACATGCGAATGGACACGAAGCAGCTGAGCAACTGGCCGACGACCAGATGAACCAAGGAATTATCAACAGTGCGTCCTCAACTACAGTTGAGCAACGATTACTGCATATGGGTTTTGCAGCAGGCATCTTGTTCATGCACCCATGCTGACTGCCCACTGGCGATGAGGACTGGATTTTGCACGCCGCTACCACAACCGTATGTCCCTGAGTGGCGACAGGTGGCCTCTTCAGACGAATCATATTTAATGCTCCGTCGGCGTGAAACGTCTGGAAGCAAACATCCTGCAACAATCGTCTAAAGTGTCCAGGTTGGAGAAGGGAGTGTTGTGATCTGGTCAGTGTTGTTGTGGCATTCCTTGGGTGATCTCGTCATTCTGCGAGGCACAACGGATCAACCAGACTATGCATCTATCTTTGGAGACAATGTCCACGCCTACATTCAGTTCGTTTTTTCTCAGCACATTGGCCTCTACTAGGAGGACAACACATGCGTGGCTGGAAGAGCCGCAGGATGAGTCTGACATACTTCTCTGGGCATCAAACTCTCCGGATTTACACCTAATCAAGAATCTGTGGACCCAGCTCGATAGCGCTGTTCGTGCCATGGATACTCAGCCGAGATACACAGCGCTTCTGGCCACAGCACTTGTGTCAGCGTGGCTCCACATCCCTGTCGGTACCTTCCAGAGCCCTCTCCCTCCACGTCTCGAAGCAGTCAGTGCTGCAAAAGGTATTTATTCAGGTTTTGAATGGTGATATTACCAAACTGAGTAAAGAGAGCATGTTGTTGTTGTTGTTGTGGTCTTCAGTCCTGAGACTGGTCTGATGCAGCTCTCCATGCTACTCTATCCTGTGCAAGCTGCTTCATCTCCCAGTACCTACTGCATCCTACATCCTTCTGAATCTGCTTAGTGTATACATCTCTTGGTCTCCGATTTTTACCCTCCACGCTGCCCTCCAATACTAAATTGGTGATCCCTTTATGCCTCAGAACATGTCCTACCAACCGATGCCTTCTTCTTGTCAAGTTGTGCCACAAACTCCTCTTCTCCCAAATTCTATCCAGTACCTCCTCATTAGTTATGTGATCTACCCATCTAATCTTCAGCATTCTTCTGTAGCACCACATTTCGAAAGCTTCTATTCTCTTCTTGTCCAAAACATTTATTGGCCATGTTTCACTTCCATACACGGCTACACTCCATACAAATACTTTCAGAAACGACTTCCAGACATAAACGATGGAAAAAATAATACAAGCAGCAAAGTTACGAGGAAACGACAGTCAATGAACAAGCACAACACTCACATACAAAATACGTAACATATTCAAGAAACAGTACATAAACATTGGCTACAAAACGAATAATTCAGTACAGAATCAGATCTGAAAATTAAAACGAAATCATGATAGATCGCAGCAATCTGGTATCTACGAGCTACTGAGACGAATTCTACATTGGGATGTCTGGCACGACTCGTGACACAAGGTGTAAAAAGCATCTCAGGGGCACGGAAATGCAGTACAAGCGACTCATAACAGAAATAAGGTATGAGCATCTGAAAAATCAGTAAAAACTGACATCTGTTCATTTTTCAAGAAAGCTGACATACACACAAAACATTAATTCACAATTAGCAGCTACTTAGTGACCATATAAATATGGGAAAGCAGACAATAATCAGAATAATTGAACATATGACATAAAGAAAAGGTTACACTTCCATTCTCTCTCTCTCTCTCTCTCTGTCCCTCCCAACCTCTCCCATATTTCGCCTCTGCATACACTCACTTTGCTCCACTAAATTACCAATTTAGTCTTCATTCCCTTATGTAGTATTCACTATATTTAGTTATCTTGGTCAATTACCCCTTCTCCAGCACGCCAAACTCTGTTCAGTTTCGTTCCTGAACTCCCGTACTGCTTCTTCATTTCATTTACTCATAAAATAAATACACAGTGCCTTAACAAAACGAAATTGTAAACATATGAGAAACCACAGCCGAAGAAAAGTTTTAGATCGAGCGAAAACCAAAGTTTGCAGCTAAATAGGCAACACTGTACACAGAGAGTTACGTGTAGCCATGAGTATACAGAGACTAGTACTGCTATACTGTCTCGTTTTTCACGTCAAAAAATATGAAGTGTTGTACACCAATGCGAGATTACGCTAAAATATAAGTGCTAAACGAGATAGTGCCTTAACAAAACGAAATTGTAAACATATGAGAAACCACAGCCGAAGAAAAGTTTTAGATCGAGCGAAAACCAAAGTTTGCAGCTAAATAGGCAACACTGTAACAGAGAGTTACGTGTAGCCATGAGTATACAGAGACTAGTACTGCTATACTGTCTCGTTTTTCACGTCAAAAAATATGAAGTGTTGTACACCAATGCGAGATTAAGCTAAAATATAAGTGCTAAACGAGATAGTACTTCAAAAAATTTGCACACGTATGACAGTTTCTATCGTAAACGAGAATCGGACATAAAACCCCGCAAGTAAAATCACACCATGATATATTTTATAACGAAGTGTTTTTAGATTTAGAAAGGAAACAAAATTATAAGTATGTTACATTCCAGACCACTGACTAAGTTTTGTATCAATAAAACGAAACCTTTACGGTGATATAAATATTGTATAATGCAGGACTAGTATGGGGTATATGTGCTCATCCAGGGTAGGTGTGTTTGCCAAAATAGGTAAGGTAAAAAACATAGCGGCATTTATTTCATAGCAGATTACACAATACGAAGACATTATTTGTGATGATAAGCTCACCGGACAAGATACTGGTCACCCTGCAGAAATTATTACAAGCATAATCAAATACCGTATAATTCCGCCCCTGGACTTGATAACCGCCTTTATTCGGTTGGGATACGTGTCCACAAGATTGTGCAGGTACGTCACAGCCGACTTAAGCCACTCGCCGTGGATCTCAGGACGCAGTTCCAATAAACTGCAGAGATGCGCTCTACCACTGTCATAACCTATCCCACACATATACTGTGGCATTCAAGTCGGATGATGTTGCACGTCAGTCGAGAAGTAATATAGTGAGAAGTGGGGACGGTGTTCATAAAACCAGTCACATATTCCTCAAATCCTTTGAACTTTTTTCTGTTGTAAATACATAACATTTGTACTGTCGTCTTTGTGTGGCTGTGTGACCGACTTCAAATGTCCATTGTATGCAATTCCCGTTGCTATGTTCTCTCGCTAACAGGTGCGGGTGGATATTTATTCACTGACTGCAGCGATTCCTGTCGGACTGGGAAGCGGTTTTGATTCACAAGCCGTGATTCGCGTCTCCGGTCTCTCCAGTCCAGATATTTTTCTGGTCACAGTTCTTATGTCGTGTTTCATCGCCACATATGCTAAACTTCTCCCTCTAGTCACGTCAACAGTTCGCAGCGGAACACGAGTGCCATTTTTTGCCACTCGGTCACGTCCTTACTTTCATTCACATTTATGTTCAATGTCCGCTAGAAACATAAATGTCCCACAGGATGTTATTTCGCTGAGCTCACGCTGAGGTAGTGAGCGCACAGTTCAGCGCATGACTCGATCGCTGCGCCATCTGTAAAGAGTTAAGGATCCTACTGCGCGTGCGCACAGGGGTAACAACTTTTTTGTCCAGTGAGCTTATCACACCTACGTGAGCCGATGACACGACTACCTAAAACTTTTGTGGGTTTTGTTATTGTTCTGAGTTGTATATGGGTTTATCGATCTCTGTATAGTCCACTTTCGGAGGTGGTTAACACCACTATTTGGTGGCAGCTTGAATCTAGCACTGCAAGGTATTGGAATTCCGTTCTGATGTGTACAGGCATAACATACAAACATAATATACTCTTTGCGTGATATTCACAACTGTGGCCAATTCCATGACTAATAAATCCGCTCCATTTGCACTTGACGAATCCTTTATTTGGATGAAATAATTGACACGACCCAGCTTTCAGGATACAAATTCCATCTTCAGACTGTAACGTCACAATAGGTTTCGTTACATTGTTATAATCAGTGTTATGTTGCTATCAGCTGATAGACATTATCAGCGTAAATTGAATTACTTTACATAATTAATGAACAGTGAAATAATCTCAGCCCCAAATTACATGCATGTAGAAACAATTATAGATCAAAGTCTTTTATTCTCATTACAATATGGATGTCCTGTGTCCCTATTTACATTTTCCCACCTCTCCTTAAAGTACGGGGTCAGGTGTGATTATTTTGAGTGTGGTAGCAGACAAACCAGAGATGTTGTGGATCTCAGAATCTTAACACAGTCAGTGGAAGGCAAAGAGCAGGAACAGGATGGTTAGACCAGAGGTGCAAAGTCTTAAAAAAACGTTTTCTTACCAGAGGTTGGTCATGGGCCTCCCCCACCACCTCGCGCTGCTCGGGAGAAAGAGCCACGCAACGGTTACGAGGAGTTTTTTGGGAGACAGCAAGCGACCAGACGTTCCTTCAGAACGCTGCGTCGAAATCAGGACAAAGGTATTTGAATGTTTAAATATGTTTAATGTTAACAATTTATTTATCAGAGGCTTTTTCGCGATTGATTAATTAAGAATTATTTATTGATTTTTGTTCAATTTATCCGCTATAAGAATAATCTTCTCCGTTCTAGATTTCCGTTACGAACCGCCACGTGGTGCATAGTTTCAAACTGCAACCGCCGAGAAAGCTAATAGAGGGAGTTGCAGCCAGTTTTTGCGATTGCTGATCATTTATGCTAGCGTGTGTCGATGTTTAACAACTTATTGAAAATTTAGTGAGGAGTGTAGCTTTTCTAAGATGAATCGTTTCGTATTCAAGCACTTCGCGCTGTAGATACCAGCCACGAGTCCTGCTCGGTGCCAGCCACTGTACATAGAAAATCTGCATAGAGAAATAGTTACGATATTTGCATTTCAGTGATAACTTTAGTGCACGTGCATGTATCAGCATAGTAGTAGTGACCACGTGCTCTCCAAGATTTTCCTTCCCCCCACAGGACGATGCAAATCAAAGGCAACACGGCTTGTAATTCAAAGGAGAAATAATCTATGTGCATAGTTAAATAATCTTTGTCCATAGTTAAATGAAAATTCAAAGCAGAATTAGTGAAATGTGTATTCAGAAGATCGTTAAGAAGTAACTTCGTAAATTTGTCTAATGTTGGTTAAAATAAAATTAACTTTGTTTTTCGAAGTAATTTCAGTTCTAGGCTTGCTCATTTAAACCATACCTAAGAAAAGAGAATCATATCAGTGACGCCACCCCCTTACTAAAATTATTGGCACAATACTAGATTCGTGCAGGATGTAGTTTTCTCTGACCATCCCAAAAATTACCATTGCGTTACCCGTTGCGACTTCAAATTCAATCGATAAGATTGTATTCTGAACTATGATGGGCCTAAACATAAATTCTAAAGAGGGCAGAATGGTCAGGGAAGGTTACGCTGCCGAGAGAGAAAAAGTGTGCATAAGATCCTTCCCCACAGCAGGCTTATATAAAAATGAATAAAAGTAATCCCTGCAGATAAAATTAAGCAAACTCCCTTCTCAGCCGGCCACAGACAGGGAGAATTAACGACATTTACGATCTAAATACCAGTCGTTGGGAGCTTGCAAGGCGCTACAAAAAAGGAACAAGGAAAACTAAGAGGCAGCCTTCATCAAGTTAATTAATATTAAAGGAACCCATACAAATATGCAAATCAAGTTACACCTTGACTGCATTCGAGAAAGTCGCAGTAGTCATGTAGCAATATCAGGAAATATCAAGTAGCATGCGAGAACCCGCGCAGGTGAGGCGTGAGAAAGTTCTCTCAGTCAACCAGTACCACACTGGGTAAACGGACCCTAACTGAAACATGATATGAATGGAACAGGAAATAATAACACAGTGCCAGAGTAACGTAATCTATGAACCAACAGTGAACGACAACACATGTGGTATGGGCTTAAGAAATGAACGTGAAGGCAATATAAGCCATAAAACACCAATTTGTGAACCTCAAAAGTAGGTTACCACCATAAGTGCCCAGTCCGGCGCATACTGTGGAAGCCCAGCAGGACCGGCCTGCAGGCAATGCGACTCCTGGGAGAGTGGCCGCCAACGGAACTAATACCAATGGTAGGAGGGAAGACTGAAGATCGTGGAGGTTGCGTGGCATTTCAGCTGTATGGCGTCGGGTACTGTTTTCGGAACTTGGTTCCAGTTTTCTTTTAATAGGTTGTACGTAATATATTGTTCCTCAGCTTAGAACCACATAAAAGAGTTGTCAAGTACAACTAGACCAGATATATTCGCCAAGAAAAATAACAAAGTATAAGAACACTCATGCTCATAAATTAAGGATAATGCTGATACATGGTGAAACAACGCTCTGTTGGGCGGTTTGCGGGTTTAAATCACCTCGGGGTATGACCATGCGGTGCATTTGACCTGCGGTAGTCGCATGGTGACGCTGGCAGCGCTCCACATAAGCAGAGGTGTGCTGGTGCATGCCAGAGTACGGTGCAGCGAGTAAGTGTGCAGACGATTTCAGACGTGCTAATGGTGACTGTGTGCAGAAAACGGCTCAAAGAATACATATTTATTAGGTTATGAGGGATAGAATACTACGGCGACTGGAGGCTGGTCAAACACAGCAGGTCGTAACACGGGCCCTCTGTTTGCCACAAAGTGTGATCTCAAGATTATGGCAACTATTCCAACAGACAGGAAACGTGTCCGGGGGCTTCAGTATGGGACGTCCACAGTGTACAACACCACAAGAAGACCGATATCTCACCATCAGTGCCCGCAGACGGTCACGGAGTACTGCAGGTGGCCTTGCTCGGGACCTTACCGCAGACACTGGAACAGTTGTCTCCAGACACACAGTCTACAGACGACTGAACAGACATGGTTTATTCTCCTGGAGATCTGCAAGGTGCATTTCACTGAGCCCTGGTCACAGGAGAGCCCATAAAGCCTGGTGTCAAGAACACAGTACATGGTCATTGGGACAATGGTCCCAGGTTATGTTCACGGACGAGTCCAGGTATAGTCTGAACAGTGATTATCGCCGGGTTTTCATCTTACATGAACCAGGAACCAGATATCAACCCCTCAATGTCCTTGAAACGGGCCTGTATGGAGGTCGTGGTTTGATGGTGTGGGATGGCATTATGGACTGATGCACATACACCCTTGCATTTCTTTGACAGAGGAACTGTAACAGGTCAGGTGTATCGGGCGTCATTTTGCACCATATGTCTACCTTTTCAGGCGTGCAGTGGGTCCCACCTTCCCCCTGATGGATGATAATGCACAGCCCCACCGAGCTGCCATCGTGAAGGAGTACTCTGAAACAGAAGATATCAGGCGAACGGAGTGGCCTGCCTGTCCTCCAGACCTGAACCCCATCGAGCACGTCTGAGATGCTCTCGGTCGACGTATCGCTGCACGTCTTCAAACGCCTACGACACTTCAGGAGCTCCGACAGGCACTGGTGTAAGAATGGGGCTGTACCCCAGCAGCTGCTCGACCACCTGATCCAGAGTATGCTAACCCGTTGTGCCGCCTGTGTACGTGTGCATGCTGATCATATCCCATACTGATGTCGGGGTACATGCGTAAGAAACAGTGGCGTTTTGTAGCACATGTGTTTCAGGACGGGTATTCTCAACTTATCACCAATACCGTGGACTTAAAGATCTGTGGTGTGTGTCTTCCCTAAGTGCCTATGCTATCAATGCCAGTTTTGTGTAGTGTCACGTTGTGTGGCACCACATTCTGCAATTATCCTTAATTTATGAGCATGAGTGTACTTTAAACGTACTTTATCTGCAACACACGAAAGCCAGGGGGGATAAAACAAGTCCTTATGCAATAATGCATTTAAGCTTTCGAAAAGTAAAGCCTTATTATGACGCAAAAGCCAGTTCTATTGTAAAAACCGCAACGTATTTTGCTTCCAGCGCTGTTTTGTGTTATACATTGATTAAGAAAGTCTCCGGCATTCCAAAATAATTTACGAAAATTTGAATCCAAGTCAGATCACTCTGAAGTCTTGCTAGTACGGACAACTGTACCACATTCTGCAGTGGAAGTTTCCAGGAAGCTGAGAGTTTAATTTTTCAGAACATTTAGGAGTCTGATAATCGGAATCAGAAGAAATGACGAAACTACGAGTGAACCATGCCAGTAATGTGAATCTCGTGCCTGGAATATTTGTATGATTACAGTCCATAACGTCATGAATTAGAGTGAACCTAAACTTGTAATGACTGTAGAGCTAGATTATGTTCAATGTTTCTTCTATACTGCTGAGAAGTTCTAGCCCCAAATTCTGGGTTCGAGCCCTAGTCTGGCACGTCGTTTTGATCTGAAGGGAGGTTTCAATATACACTGTCTGTTCAAAGATATCAGGACGCACCCATGTAACGCAAATTGACCACTAGATACCACAAGAGCTGGACTCGCCATGAAGAACTGAGGTGGATGGTTCAAATGGCTCTGAGCCCTATGGGAACATCTGAGGTCATCAGTCCCCTAGAACTTAGAACTACTTAAACCAACTAACCTCAGGACATCACACACATCCATTCCTGAGGAACGATTCGAACCTGCGACCGTAGCGGTCGCGCGGTTCCAGACTGAAGCACCTAGAACCGTTCGGCCACACCGCCCGGCTGAACTGAGGTGGAGAGTACAGTCCAGTTGACAGAGCAACAGCAGACCTAACAGCAGAATGTATCAATCAGGAGAGCTCAGTGACGTCGAACATAAACTAGCCATTGGATGCCACCTGAGTGAGGAACCCATCAGGCACATTTCAACTTACATAAAGTTGCTCCAGACGGCTGTCAGTAATGCGATTCTGAATTGGAGACCTGAAGCAACTACTACAGCTAAACCAAATCGAGTCAGACCTCATATACTGACGGAGAAGGACTGCCAAGCATTGCTGATGGTGGCTGTAAAACAACGCATGAAGTGAGCAGAAGGAATCACTCGTGACTTCCAAACAGCTATCAACAGGCCGGGTATGCAAGGTGCTACAAAACAGAGGTGTTACAAAACAGATCGATGATCCTATTTTGTTAGCTTTTGTACTTCCAAAGGAAGGAAATGTAGTAGGTGAATACGGAATGGGGGTAAGGAATGAAAGAGGATACCGCGTGGTAGAATTTTGCACAGAGCATAAGCTTAATCATAGCTAACACTTGGGTCAAGAATCGTAAAAGAAGGCTCTATACATGGAAGAAGCCTGGAGACACTGGCAGGTTTCAGATAGATTATATAATGGTCAGACAGAGATTTAGGAACCAGGATTTAAATTGTAAGACATTTCCAGGGGCAGATGTGGACTCTGACCACAATCTATTGGTTATGAACTGTAGATTAAAACTAAAGAAACTGCAAAAACGTGGGAATTTAAGGAGATGGGACCTGGATAAACTGGCTAAACCAGAGGTTGTACAGAGTTTGAGGGAGAGCATAAGGGAACGACCGAAGAGAATGGGGGAAAAATACAGTATAAGAAGACTGGGTAGATTTGAGAGATGAAATAGTGAAGACAGCAGAGGATCAAGTAGGTAAAAAGACGAGGGGTAATAGAAATCCTTGGCTAACAGAAGAGATACTGAATTTAAATGATGAAAGGAGAATATACAAAAATGCAGTAAATGAAGCAGGCAAAAAGGAATACAAACGTCTAAAAATGAGATCGACAGGAAGTGCAAAATGGCTAAGCAGGGATGGCTAGAGGACAAATGTCAGGATGTAGAGGCGTATTTCACTAGGGGTAAGATAGATACTGACTACAGGAAAATTAAAGAGACCTTTGGAGAAAAGAGAACCACTTGCACGAAGATCAAGAGCTCAGATGGAAACCCAGTTCTAAGCAAACAAGGGAAAGCAGAAAGGTGGAAGGAGTATATAGACAGTCTATACAAGAGCGATGTTCTTGAGGACAGAATTACGGAAATGGAAGAGAATGTAGATGAAGATGAAATGGGAGATATGATACTGCGTGAAGAGTTTGACAGAGCACTGAGAGACCTAAGTCGAAACAAGGCCCCGGGAGTAGACAGCATCCCATTACAACTACTGATTGCCTTGGAAGAGCCAGCCCTGACAAAACTCTATCATCTGGTGAGCAAAATAGATGAGACAGGCGAAATACCCTCAGACTTCAAGAAGAATATAATAATTCCAATCCCATGGAAAGCAGGTGTTGACAGATGTGAAAATTACCGAACTACCAGTTTAATAAGCCACGACAGCTAAATACTAACACGAATTCTTTACAGAAGAATGGAAATACTGGTAGAAGCCGACCTTGGGGAAGATCAGTTTGGATTCTGTAGAAATGTTGGCACACATGAGGCAATACTGACCCTACGACTTATCTTAGAAAATAGATTAAGGTAAGGCAAACCAACGTTTCTAGCATTTGTAGACTTAGAGAAAGCTATTGACAATGTTGACTGGAATACTCTCTTTCAAATTCTGAAGGTGGCAGGGGTAAAATACAGGGAGAGAAAGGCTATTTACAATTTGTACAGGAACCAGATGGCAGTTATAAGAGTCGAGGGGCATGAAATGGAAGCAGTGGTTGGGATGGTAGTAAGACAGGGTTGTAGCCCATCCCCGATGTTATTCAAACTGTGTATTGAGCAAGCACTAAAGGAAACAAAAGAAAAATTCGGAGTAGGAATTAAAATCTATGGAGAAGAAATAAAAACTTTGAGGTTCACCGATGACATTGTAATTCTGTCAGAGACAGCAAAGGACTTGGAAGAGCCGTTGAACGGAATGGACAGTGTCTTCAAAGGAGGATATAAGATGATCATCAACAGAAGCAAAACGAGAATAATGGAGTGTAGCCGAATTGATGCTGAGGCAATTAGATTAGTAATAGGGACACTTAATGTAGTAAAGCAGTTTTGCTATTTGGGGAGCAAACTAACTGATGATGGTCGAAGTAGAAAGGATATAAAATGTAAACTGGCAATGGCAAGGAAAGCGTTTCGGAAGAAGAGAAATTTGTTAACATCGAGTATAGATTTAATTGTCAGGAAGTCGTTTCTGAAAGTATTTGTATGGAGTTTAGCCATGTATGGAAGTGAAACGTGGACGATAAATAGTTTAGACATGAAGAGAATAGTAGCCTTCGAAATGTGGTTTTACAGAAGAATGCTGAAGATTGGATGAGTAGATCACATAACTAATGAATAGGTATTGAATAGAATTCGAGAGAAGAGAAATTTGTGGCGCAACTTGACTAGAAGAAGGTGTCGGTTGGTAGGGCATATTCTTAGGCATCAAGGCATCACCAATTTAGTATTGGAGGGCAGCGTGGAGGGTAAAAATCGTAGGGAGAGCCCAAGAGATGAATACACTAAGCAGATTCAGAAGGATGTAGGTTGCAGTAGGTACTGGGAGATGAAGAAGCTTGCACAGGATAGAGTAGCATGGAGAGCTGCATCGAACCAGTCTCTGGACTAAAGAGCACAACAACAACAATGCTTTCTGAGGATTGGACCACCCGATACGTAAACTTGGTTTATAGACAATAACATTCCTGATATTGACTTGGCTCTCCTTGAGCCCTAGCTGAACCCAATAGAACACCTTTCGGATGACTTAGAAGGTCAACTTCGCTGCAGACACCTGTGTGCTATATTAATACTGTCACTGCTTTCGGTCCTTGAGGAAGAATGGGCTGCCATACCTTCACAGACATTTAAATACCTTATTTAAAGTGTTCACAGCACAGTTCAGGCTGCGACAAAGACGTTCAGTGGAACACCTCGATATTAATGTCCAGTAGTATTGAAACCACTCTCGTATCTTCGCCAGCTGTAGGTAACGTATTTTAATCTGCCTTTATTTTTTTCTAGTAATAAAAATAAATATTTAAGATCAATGGTATTTAAATACAATGTAGTCTGTAAGAGTAGTAAGTAAAGGAATGAAAAAATGAAATGTTGTAATTTGTTGCGGTCTATATAGGCTACTACGCGACAATATTAGCTCACTTCTTTTTCTCACATGTATTACTTTTTGCTCTCTCTTGTTGCTAATATATGGTTATTTATTTGATTTCAGGCATTTTCATTGAGATTTCAGTAAAAGTTTTATACATCCGTGCTGTGTAAAGATAATATTGAAAATACAACAAAATTTATTTTAAACAGTGTAAGTTCTTTAACCAAATATATCCCTTTGCCAAGTCGGCAATAATTTCATCTTGCGAAATGATTACTTCACAAAGTTGAATCTATGGGGGGAGAGAAATATTAATTAACTGAATGATTGCCTATCGATGTCGCGGGGTCCAAACGATACATATCGAACATGCGATCGTAAATCCACCGTGCGACTCTTGTGATGGGCGTTATGATCAATTATTTCTGATCGTCATTTTTATCTGTTATCCGTCGTTCCCGTAGTTGCTCTAAATTACATACCTACATGAATTATTTTTGAGTTAATAGGGAATCCCAGACGATCTATGTCGTTTGTGAGTGGAATGTCTCGTGTTCTTGACGTTTCTTCGGCGGAGTCTCTCACATGGAAAAATCTAATTCCATGTTTATCCAGCGAAGAAAATTGTTCGACTTTTTGTAGCAAATATGGAGTACCACTGGACGAGAAAAGAAGGGACTAAGTAGACTGTGGTGGTTCGAAGTGTGTAAAACTTCGTAAGCACAGTTTCGATGCTGAAATACCGTTTACAGTTTCACTGTGGACAGTGCGGAAAACGAACGAGTATCAGGAAGAATACTTGGTTCGACTCTTCCAAATTATCCATCCAGACTACCATAATGGACTTTCACGTGATTACAACACGGACGATGAGTAAGGTAAGTCATCTCCTTTGCAATTACAAGTATTTTTATAACGCTCTTCTTTTGTCGTTGCTGTAGCGACCACCGTAAACATACCCATAACGCCCGCCATTAGAGACGCACGATCGATTTAAGATCGCTAGTTCGATATTTATCGTTTGGACCCCGCGACTTCGATATTAATTCATTCTAGGAAATTACCGATCATTAATGACAATTTATTCAGAAGTTACTTTCAACTAAATAGGCCGAAAAGTTTAAAAAATGATTGCAATCAGAATTTTAAGTGTGAACATTTCGATACGAACCTCAAAGATATTAATAGCGACAGCTGTATGTTTACTTTAAAGTTCAGTACGAAGCAGATAATAAATCTCAGGTAATATTTTACGTTAGCTAGCCAGAACTTTTCTTGGCAACTATTTAAATCATATTTGTGGTCCTTGTATGTTAGAAAAGACTAGGAAGTTTAACATCATAAAATTATTTAACTGAAACGTAATGCAGGCCATCTTAAATAATCGACGCAGTCCGTCGTATGGCGTGTGAATAAACGGTGCATTGATTGCTTAGCACACGCACTCAATATTAAGAATATTAAAACAATACACAATTGAGCCGTGTGCGGCTCGTGTTCGTGCCGTTTATTACTTGACATCTTGCCTTTGCGGTACTGCCGTCCCGTTTCTTGTTCCATTTACTGGTGTCACTAAGTTGCTGGCTTGCCTGCTCTTGAGTGGCAGCAGCAGCGCTTATCGATAAGAGCACTGTCGTTCTACCTTTGGAGCGACTGCTAGTATTTCTGGGTCATCGTTTATGGGGAGTTGAGTTGGGACGGAGCAGCAGTGAGGTCGAGACAGCCATGACTCGCTCGACCATTGCTGACACACATGAATTGAGTGCGGACAACCTTGGTTGGTCGTTCGGTCGGTTGTCTCATTGGACGATGTGTATTTGGACGCCTACCGCTTCTGGGTTCTCTCAGTCACTGGTTTTAGTATTGTTCGAGTTGTTTGTGGAAGTTTTTCGTGGAACCGTGTGTGGCTTGTGTTGTTTTGACTGAGCAGCTATTTTATTGCTGTCTTCTGCATGCTGCAGGCAGTCAGACGGTTGGAACGCAGCAGCGAGGATGTCCCGCGGCGCAAGGGCAGGCTGGGACAGCTGGCGACGTGCATGCACTGTCGGATCGTGAGGTGCTAGCTGCGTGCGGTTCTAGGCGCTGCAGTCCGGAACAGCAGGACTGCTACGGTCGCAGGTTCGAATCCTGCCTCGGGCATGGATGTGTGTGATGTCCTTAGGTTAGTTAGGTTTAAGTAGTTCTAAGATCTAGGGGACTGATGACCTAAGGTGTTACGTCCCATAGTGCTCAGAGCCATTTGAACCATTTGATTTTGCTAGCTGCGAGAGCGACAATTTTCACTGGACACTGTACCTGGACGCAAAAGTTGAGTGATCAGTTAACCTGTAACGAAACCTCAGCTATTGTGACATCTCTTCGTTCATTTTTGGGTTGTTGCTCCCTGGACCATTTGGGCTAGCAGCAATGTACGATGTGTTGGAGTCAGCGAAATCTTGCAGCCGTCTTCGTATATTGTGATTAATTATTAGATTGACCGTTACTTGCCAGTGAAGTGCACCAGCGTTATTTTCTGCCATGTGGCCATTAACGCCCCAGTTACCTGCCCTGGTAGCTTGCATAGTTTTCCTGCAGTGTGCCTTTTCTCTTCGTGTTGATGCTGTCCAGCAGACATGTAGTTCGACAGCCTTTTAAGTTGTTTGGTTCATATTTTGTTCCCTTGGCTGTTTTTAGACGCCAGTTTCTGAAGTTGTAGTGCTGTTCATATCCTAGTCCTCAGCCGATATTTTCCATCGTTCTGCTGTTGGTCGGACGGAAGAGAATTGTTTAACTTGTTGGTTGGCCCTTGGGCCATCTCTAGTTTGGATGGCCATCCGATTATTTAACTTCAACTCTTGGCTGTCTCTCTCATCTCATCTTACGTTTGAGCTACCTTCTCAGGCTGACACTTGGAACACTTCTGAGCACCACTTGTTCTGTTTGTTTTAGATTGTGATTTTCATTTTAGTCTGAAGTATTGGGTGGTTGGTTGGTTGTTTGGGGAAGAGACCAAACTGCGAGGTCATCGGTCTCTGGAAGGACGGGGAAGGTAGCCGGCCGTGCCCTTTCAGAGGAACCATCCCGGCATTTGCCTGGAGCGATTTAGGGAAATCACGGAAAACCTAAATCAGGATGGCCGGACGCGGGAGTCTGAAGTATTGAACAAGGCCTTTGCCAATGTATTAATTCAGTTTTTTTTTAATTTTACGTAAAGGCCTTCAGCCGCGTTAAATTAAAATTTTGAATATTGGTTTTATTTTTAAAAAAAATTGTTTTTCTTGAAAATTTGTTCTATCTGATATTGTTTGTAATCCACGCCCTAAGCCGTTAGTCGTTCAAAGTGTTATGTTTGGCCTTCAGCCGAGGATTTACGTGAACCCCTTTTACAAGGCCTTCAGCTGTGTGTATTCTTCAAAGGAAAAATTTTTTATAAGAAGGAATGGTTTTATTTTAAATTGTTTGTCTGACTTGTTTTTCAGGCCTTCAGCAGTTGTTGCAAATTTCTTTGTGGCCTTCAGGCGTGCAATAAGTTAATATTTCTTTAATTAGGCTTTTGGCCATTCTGTTGTAACTTTAAAAAGAAACTTCTTGGTTAGAAAAAAATGTTTATTGATGTGTTTTAATTATAGTTGTCCTTCAGATGTGTAGTGTAGGCCTTCAGCCGCTAATTGTTTTCAATTGCATGTTTGTTTTAAATTTTTACCTTCTATTTTTAATTGCTTTTGATTTCTAAGCCAGGCCTTGAGCTATTCTTGTTTTTGGTGTGGTGTTGGGCCTTCAGCCCAGAAAGCATCTCAAGTTTTCTTTAACTAGGCCTTCAGCCGTATTGTCTAATTGTGATCTTTTAAAAAATGTGTAAACAAGTGGTTCTTAGAAAAATAAAGTTGTGTGTTTGATTGTGCAACTCACAATAACTGTTTAGAGCCCCATCCACAATCATAACCTTATCCTGTGCGCTCTCTTAGTACCTAGCAACCAGGTTTCAATAATAATGAACTATGTTGCTTGGGGCCAGGCTGTGTATCTTGCTAATACCTAAAAATGATCAGAAATATTTACAAAATAGCATTGTCGTTACAAAGTAAAACAATAGCTGGATTTTTTTGGTCGCAGTGTCGCATCCAGATCGCTGCACCCGGCGGCATACTACAAAAAGAACCACGACAACCCCAAGAAATAAATTACAAGACTTACTGCGAAGTTGGACAAGACGGAACCGGTTTCAGTATGTCTCCGGATACTTTTAATCAGATAGCGTGTGAAACCCCATTAGGAGATATGTGCGCGTCGGCGACATTTCGGCGGTCATGAATGATAACGGCTCGTCAACGATTTCGATGTCACGCCACAACACGTGGCCACCGACATCAGCATGAAAAAGGGTGCTCGACGTTCCTTCAGAGATGCACCTCTATACATTGTCCACAAAAAAAGGGTTACAGATGAGGAAGTTCCATTTATTACACGCACATAGGAAGAGGCATCGATATTGCATATCGGTTGATACTTCTGCAACAACAAGTAAGTCTGACATTACTTACGTTTTCAACTTACTCGTATTATCAAATTTCAAATCGCCTATCAGCAGGCCTTCGTATATACCCATCATCTTACCTGCAGAAGAGTAGTAATATAAGGCAGCACAGTACTGCAAAAAGCAAGGAGTGCTTCCAGCTGGGAAACATCTGAACACACAAGCAGGCGGACATCAATCCTATAGGTATACCAATGCATGACATGCAATTGATACATGAGCGGTTTCTGATATCCGTCAATTCCGTCCCTGAAATATCAAAATCAGCATCTTATTTTATTACTAAATTTAAAATGTCACGCTTTTTTATTTTAAGTTATTTCACGTGATACACTTCCATATTACCGTGTACACTAACATTTACAAATAAAATGCAACACTTAGCATAACAACAAACAAATGAATAATACTGATTCCACATACAGCTTAAGGCTACATAACTTATACATTAAATTTATAGAGCAAAATATTATACGACCAAAACCAGAGTTCGATCAGATTAACATATAATGAAGAGATCATACATATTGCCTCGGAGAAATTTCACATTACCAACAAAGCACAAAAATAAAAACGGCTATAGAGAACATAAAGCAGCTTACAGGAACCTTGTGCGTGTTGTTATTATAATGCGATTACAGGCAAATTTCTACGCACTCACCTCACATGTCACAACATGAAACTGCGTGTTTTCAAAGTGATGAAAGTTGTGCTCTTGTTATTCGAAGTAGTCAGTTGACATACTGAAATTGGTTCTGGGGGCTAGGGACATATTTTTTGCGAAATATTTTCTTACTTTTGGCTAAATTGTTTAGAGTGTGTCTACAAATCTAAACTAGTAGTATCCAGGGTGTTTATTTATTTATTTTTTTTTTTTTACCTGTGGCTAAGATCTTTATGCGTCAGCTCCACGATGCGCTGTAGTTTGGAGGTAAGCGGCTCCCTACCGCTAACAGAGTTAAGTTAGCTGAAAGGAAACCAAGGATACAGAATAAGACAGAACCTGCTTCAGATTGAGCATACCCTTGGCCGTATGTGATTTTGTTAGAGTGCCATTTTGTGCTGCTGCAGATTTTAGTGTACTGTACAGTCCTTAGTTTCCCCTTCAGCCAAATTAGCTAGTCAAGAAAAGTGTATTATTTATTTACATATTTTGTGTATGATGTGTGTACTAAAATGTTATTTTTTGTTTTTTTTCGTGTAAAAAAATATTAAATTATGGAATGTAAAAATAACTCAGCACTAATAGGGACTAATCACAGCAGTTCTAAGGTATGAAAGAATGGTGATTTTTCAGTGTATGACAGATGTTACTTATGCAACATTCTTTCAGCAGTGCTAGTTGTGCAAGGTTCGCAGGAGAGCTTCTGTAAAGTTTGGAAGGTAGGAGACGAGGTACTGTCAGAAGTAAAGCTGTGAGTAACGGGTGTGAGTCGTGCTTCGGTAGCTCAGATGGCAGAGCACTTGCCCGCGAAAGTCAAAGGTCCCGAGTTCGAGTCTCGGCCGGGCACAGAGTTTTAATCTGCCAGGAAGTTTCTTGTAATTTTGTTATGTGAAGTCGCAAGTATTCGTCTCCGAATAACTGCTGCTACTTACATCCTTGGGAATCTTCTTAAATCTTCTTACTGTATTCTTCTCTTGGTCTTCCTCTACAACTTTTACCTCCCACACGTCCCTCCAATACTAAATTGGTGATCCCTTGATGTCTCATAATGTGTCCTGGCAGCTAATCTTCTCTTCTAATCACGTTCCGTCATAATTTTTTTTCTCTCTATTTCGATTCAGCACTTCTTCATTGGCTACGTGATCTGATCATCTGTCCTTCATCATTCTTCTGTAACACCACATTTCAAAACCTTCTGTTCTGATCTAAACTGTTTATTGTCCACGTTTCACTTCCATTCATAGCTGTATTCCACACAAATACTTCCAGAAAAGACTTCCTAACACTTGAACGCATATTCGACGTTAAAAATGTCTCTTCTTCAGAAAGCTTGCCGTTGACAGTCTAGATTTTTTAACCCCTACTTCTGCCATCATCCGTCATTTTTCTGCCACATAACGAAACCCGTAAATAAGTGTCTCGTTTCCTAATCTAATTCCTTGAGTATCACCTGATTTAATTCGACTGTATTCCATTATCCTTGCCATGCTTTTGTTGATACTAATCCTATATACTCCTCGTCAATTCCTTTCAACTCCGCTCGCAAATTCTTTGCTGTCTCTAATAGAATTACAATATCATCGGCACACTTCAAAGTTGTTATTTCTACTTCTTGAAATTTAATTCCTACAGCAAATTTTTCGTTGGTTTACTTTACTGATTGCTCATTGTACAGACTGAATAACATCGGCGATGTGCTACAGCCCTGTCTCGCTTCCTTCTCAACCATTACTTCCTTTTCATGCACCTCGTCTATTATAACTGCCGTCTGCCGGCCGGGGTGGCCAAGCGGTTCTAGGCGCTACAGTCAGGTACTGCGCGACTGCTACGGTCCCAGGTTCGAATCCTGCTTCGGGCATGGATGTGTGTGATGTCCTTAGGTTATTTAGGTTTAAGTACTTCTAAGTTCTAGGGGACTGATGACCTCAGATGTTAAGTCCCATAGTGCTCAGAGCCAATTGAACTGCCGTCTAGTTTCTGTACAAGTTATAAACAGCCTTTCACTTCCTGTATTTTACCCCTGCTACGTTCAGAAATTTAGAGCCTTGTCAAAAGGTTTATTCAAATCTACAAATGCTACAAATGTAGTTCACCTTTCGTTAAGCTGTCTTCTAAGTAGTACTGTTAATATTGCCTCGTGTATTCGTATAAGAGAGAGAGAGAGAGTTCGAAGGCTAACTAATGTTAAAGACACTCAGTGTAGAGTTACATGAAACTTAGTTTTATGAGGCTTTTAAAGTAGATTTATCTAGAAAACATTATTAAAAACTTTTGCTAAGTGACTGCATAAACGTCACAAAGTAAGTGACAAACGGGTGTTAGTCATTCATTACCATTATTAATATAAAGGCGATGAATTTGCGAAACGACTAGTTATCGACGCCCTCAGTCCTCACTGAGAAGAGAGTCAGTTTCGTTAAAAAATGTATCAAATCTTTGTTCCCAATGGTGAACTTCTAAAATCAAACTTAAGGTCGCTCAGCTTGGAGTGAGGAATATATGGTGTTTCAGATATTAGCTAAATGCACCATCCTTAGTTCCTGCTTGACCAACACACCAGGCAGGCACTAAAGTGTATTATTTAATTACGTGCTATGCGTATAACGTTTGTACTAAAATGTAGTTTTCTTTGTTCGTTTCATGTCGCACAGGTAAGACACTGACAAAGCGAACCAATGGTGTTCAACCAACGCAATAATTGCCAGTGCTTGTGTCTAAACAAAAGGGAAGTAAAAGCTTATGATGGTGAGAACAATGGGCCATCATTACCAGATCGTCTCTCCGCATTCTTATAAAATGTATGTACAAACTGATTTATGTGTGATGTATTACCTCACAAGAGGTCTTGAACTTGTAAAAATCACTGTGTATTATATCAACATCACATTATAAAATGATGGATTGAGATCTGTAAACCAGTTCGTTTTAGGGTAAGAGGGGCGCATATCAGCCGAACAGCTTGTTCAACATGTCGCTCGGTATAGAGAAAGACA
Source organism: Schistocerca cancellata (assembly GCF_023864275.1). Lineage (NCBI taxonomy): Eukaryota > Metazoa > Arthropoda > Insecta > Orthoptera > Acrididae > Schistocerca > Schistocerca cancellata. Next base: position 856,943,027 of record NC_064628.1, read on the forward strand.
ACGGCAAATAACAATCATTTTGAGCACCTCTGTGCTAAATACCCTAAGGACATCACACATATCTGTGCCTGAGGCAGGATTCGAACCTGCGACCGTAGCAGTCACGCGGTTCCAGACTGCAGCACCTAGAAATGCACGGCCACTCCGGCCGGCTCCCCTCTGTGTTTTATTGTTTACTTCTCTGTAGTAGATGCTTGTTTCCTGTATGAACTGTCTCTGGGTTTCGTACTGTTTTTGTTGCTGATTCATACCCTGCATTGTAGAATCATCTTTTACTTCTTTAGGCAGTGCAGTATTTTCCTCAGGTTTTGTGCTGTCGCGTTCTTCCAAGAACTACCCAGTTTCTATCAATAAATCCTGATAACTTGCAGTATAATGTCACTCCTATAACCGTATGTGATCTTGCTTCTGTCTTATACCACATAGTTTTGAATTTTCTTTGAAAACGTTTTTCCTGATTTTTCGCAGGGCTGTGTCACATGTTCTCTTCTATGGTATTTACTGTCCACTTATTGGCAGAAATTTCTTGCTCTTTCGTCGTCCCTCACCGTCCTATTTGGTGATTTATGTTCCTTACATAGAACACACTTTATGGCATCGTTAGAGTGGTCATTGCTTTCTAATGGCAGGAGACGCCTCTCCATAATTCGTTCTTCAAATTCTTCTTTGTTAGGAGGATTTGATATGTGTAACATCCATCTCTCTTCCCCGTGTGTTTTTACATCTGTATTTACATGGCACACACACTGCCACTTGTTTGTTTTTAATGCTGTATTTTCTGATCTGGCCTTTTTACTCACAATGTCCACAAATTACTAATTGTTTATCACAATGTTTTATGTTCTGCCAGATGACCAAGGTCTTGGTGTTCAAAACACCTCCTCGCTACTAGAAAGTCTTTCACTGAAGCCGACTTTTTGTCGCTTCACGAGTGCTGTTATAACCTGAGGGCTCTCATTTCAGTAACTTGATGAACCACTTTTCTTCCCACTGGTTCTGTCCTGAATCGGACTGTAAAGCCGTTTCCGAAGGTTTCCTTGGGCAGTTCATCTTCAGGGTTCCTCAAGTGTATTGTGTCTTTCGGTGTCTTTGCATTTGTGTCCACTGGGATGTGGCACACAATCATTAAAGGTTTCTTAATCTTAGGCTATTCACAAACCAGTTTCTCTTGCACCCTTTTGTTGTTGATTATCTTTTTCGTGACCCCTCACGTAGCAATTTCGAAGACGATTACATTATCGTTTTGCTTGACCTTCTTCATACAAATTTTCTCTTTGGTCTGGTTCATTAAGTACGTCAGCTTTTGTTGCACTGTCTTTGCCTCTTCATTTGTTCTTGACTTTATGAGCAAAATATTTTGTTCAATTGCTTGCTCTGCTCTGATTTCAGCTGCAGGAGCTGTTTTGCTTGCACCTTTACTGGATCGCTCGGTTAGTACCACACATCTGCATGTTTTCTCTAGTTTCGTGAATATTCTCTCGTTTTATTTTTGTAGTTGTTCCGAACTGCACTGCCAGTTAATAAAGCCTGCTTTATAGAGCATTGCGATATTTTTGGCAGTAATTCCACTTTTAGTTCGCTTGTTCTTGGGCTGTGTCCTCTTTTGCCCAGAAAATTCATTTTCAATGAATACCATCATGTCTTCATACAGATGCTTCATATTGACTGGTTTTCTAACTGTAGCGTTTTTCCTTTCGGCGTTATTATTTGTTTTATCCTTGTCAACTGCCACCGTTTCTTTACGTGTAGTCGTGCTGACTACATCTGTTTGCCCATTTGATGTCGAGTGCAGTGCAAGGCCTCTCCACATTAAGAAAGTGGGGCTGGCCACTGGAGTCTTAAGCGAGGCACATGTTCTGACTCGCCCGGAAAGTATTCCATTAGGTTCAGGTATGGACTATGGACAGGCCAGTCCATTCCAGGAATGTTATTGTCCACAAACGATTGCCTCATAGATGCTGCTTTGTGACAGGGTGCGTTGTCGTCCTAATCCAAACAAATAACGTCTCCTAAGTGGCCCTGTACCGTGCGCAGTACATGGTGCTGTTAAATGAGTTGATATGCTTCCGAATTTAGCGTTGTTTTCTTAAGGGGAGCCGGAGGTGCCTATGCTGCCCACGTTAAAATCACTAAGTTTGAGGAACATTTATGAATAAACTACCAAATAGAAAAATTTGAATTTTTTTTACACATAGAGTGGTTTAGTATTGCAGTTATGACAGAGAGATTTTGGAGTATCTTTTCTAGTTTCCTTCCAATTATTTCTTTTATTAATTACCCAAATTTTTTTTACAAATAATTGCTTTATAATTAAACTGAAATGAAACTACTGGACATATTGCCAAATGGCTGTGTTACACTGTAAGTTTGACCACTAGGAGAGCTGTATAAAAATTTCACCTCTCTACCTTGAGTGGATTTTGAGAAAATGTTCCTTATATTCGAAAAATTCTAATTTACGGGAAATGGCTATCAAAGTTTCTGAATACATTCCTGCACTATAGGATGGATTATCAGGGTCTCCTTCTTCATCCTACAAAAGCTTCCTCTTCTGTCTTCTTTTCTGGCCTGTTGTTCCCTCATACTTCATATGCCTTTCTATTCTTTCTGCTCCTCTTATCCTTTCTCTGTCAATATTTCTTAGTGCTCGTACAGTGTTCACCCCAGCTGTAAATCCTAATGCCTTCAGAACTTCACACTTCACACTGTTCCCTTGGTTGTAGGTTGCTATTGCATCATAAATGCCAAAGTGCAGCGTTTTTATGCTTACAAACACCCTTTTAGGAATCACTTTCCAAATCAAATTGTTTACGCTCTCATTAGGATTCTGCGTCTTTCCGTGTAGACATTTGTGTAACAATTCTGGCTGTGCTAAGTCATGAAACATATCATCACTGTCACTAACATATTCACGAAATCTGTCACTTCCACCAGTCAGCTTCTTGCTAGAAGATGTCACAGGGCTATGGCCGGGCATGTGTTGCTTAGCAGAAGAACGCACTGTTTTAGTAATTGTAGTATCGCAACTTGGTATTAGTGTTAATTTTCTTTTACCTACGTTGTTCCTCTTCTTATATACACGGTTACTAAAACGTGGCATCGTAACCAGAACAACGCTTTACACAGGAAGTGTAATACTACCAACAACAGGCGCAACACTGAACTAATTCGAAACGGTAAACAGCAAAGAGACGATTTTCCGCGCTCTTAGCGCTTTATTTGTCACAGAAAACAATGTAGCCAACCCTTGCACACTCGCTGTATGCATAACATAAGGCGCTGTATGCGTAACAGGCCGAGAAAATCCCAAGCAGTTCGCCAGGAAGTGACGAGAGGGTGTTAGATGCATTCAGCGCCCGCCCATTTCCTCTGCAGGCGTGGGGGAAAATGGTAATAACTCCACTTCCAGGGCGAGTAGAACAATAATTCAAAGTTTACATTAAAGAGGAATGTTCCAATTAATTTTCGGTAGCAAAAAAAAATCGTAACTTTTCGGATTTGACCACCCCCGGCTCCCCTTAAGCGCAGGAAAATCAGTAGACAGTAATTACTAAAAACATTGCCATATCATAACACCAACTGCAGGGTACTTTACTGTTGACACTACACATGATCTTAGGTAACGTTCAGTAGGTTTTTGCCGAACGCAAACCCTTCCACTATATTGCCACAGGGTATCACGTGATTCATCACTCTAAACAATTCGTCTCCAATCTCCGACTGTCCAGCGGCGTCGCTCTATACGCGGCCTAGAGCATTGCTTAGCACTTACAAGGGGAGGCCACGACGTTTGGGACGCGGATTTACCGCAAACTTCGTACACTCGTAGTGCTCCACGAGGACAACAAAATGTGTAAGCAGTAGCGCGTACTTCTCAAGCGTTATTGAGAAAATCGCAAGATAATTTCGGTCGTCAAACACACATCTGTGAATGGCCATTTTTATCATGAAGGGGCGGCAGCCGGGTGGTTAGCGTTCAAGCTCTGTAATCACTGCATCGCTGGATCGAGTCCCGTTCGTCCGTTTTTTTATTTTCAACACAGTCATTTTCTTTACTATTTATATTACAATTGATATAATGGGAAGAATACGTGTAATCGGATGAACTTTTATTAAATTTACAATGTTATTTGGCAGTCTACAAATTTTTAATATCACAAATAATATAATAGTCATAACTATCGTTTAGTAAACTACCAAACGCATAAAGTGATACTGAAAATGTATGCTTGTCCGTGATTTGACAAATCCCTTATACCTGGAAGGAGCCCGAAACGACTTGTTACCTCCAAATTTTGACCGGCACAGGCGGCTTAATCGTCTCTTTCGACATTTCGAGTACAAGTTGCAGGATGGTATTTTTCGTACAAACATGTAAAGTTAAACTGCGGTGGTTGCTGTATTATGTACGTATACGACAGGAACATTAAGGACATTCGATGTCTTGGGGCCCTAAGTCGACGCTATTGAGACTTTTAAACTAGTGGCTTAAATAAAGTTTTCGAAAATAACAGTTTGTGGTATATATTTCTACAACGGTTAATATTTGTTCTTGTAACTGCGTATCTTGCACTTGTGGATGTTTTAGAACTGAAATGTATTGTATCCAGAGCATAACACGTAGAGGGTTCTAGGAGTGTGACAAGACTACGTTCTGTGTCGTGTCTGTAGCGTTCCTAGCCGATGATTGTTTCAACAACTGTTACAAATCGAGCTGTTCGAGCGGTGTTTGCAGATAAATAAAATTGTCACAAAACGTGTGTCTACTTCTACCTTTATATGAGCCGCTGAGAACCAGAGTGGTCTAAGACAAATAAAATTAGTTCTGAGTTACACCACTCCGTTTACGCATAATGCATGGAAATTTGTTGCGGTGTAACGATAACTCGCAATTGAGCCACTTGAGATCTCCAAACATATTCTTCCTCTCACGCCATAGTGAAGTGCGTTCGTGGGAACAGTGGTATAACCGAAACGGCGAGGCCACATGGTCTTGTTGTTCTGTATTTTTTTGCGTGTTTGTTTCCGCTCTAAAATCAAACAGACATTGTAACAGTGCCACTTACTATCAGCATTGTTTTCTTTGTTTAGATCTGTAATGTCCAGTTGCTATTAAAGTAAATATTGTATTAATAAGGGAAGTTTGCACTCCATGTTGAAGTCTAGGTTAAAACCCACGCTAGTCAAGCAGTGATGTCTCACATTAAATGCATAAACCATAATACACATCTGTCTCAACAATGACACCGAGGCAAAAAAGGAAAGACATGATCACATTCCTCCCGTGCATCCGTCCGGTGCAACCAACTGACAACTGCAAGTTCGGCTCAGGAATCTGAACCTGGACATGTTGACGTATTGGCAGAGGAAGATGGTGTATACGTTGAAACAGAATAAACAGGATACATTGCTGAGCTATTAGACAGACTCAGTAGGTAACATTCTTGTGGTTAAGAACAATAATGCAATTATTTTAACCGAATTTCTGAGAGAGAAGTGCATAATGGGAGCAAAAACTGCAAACTCACATTAATTGTGTGACATCATATTTATGTTTCATAAATAAATCGCAGTTACGAAGATTAAAACACAGCGTATTCCTTCTCAGGTATTCAGCTCCACCGTAACGTGCGAAAAATTTAATTCTACCACATTGGCTTTCAGTGACTCCTATCATATCAGCATTTGCGAATAGGATTAAACTTTGGGTGCGGTGTGCATTGGTGACAATGAAAACTTGTGTCGTGCCAGGACTCGAACGCGGATCTCTCACTTTACGCTGGCGGTCGCCTCGACCGTCTGTGCCACGTGAGCATTGTCCCCAATGCACAATGGAGACATAGTTTAGTCATATTCGCAAATGCGAATATGATTCCACATTTCGTACTGTTGACCACCGCTGCACACGTGTTGCACCAGACACGCATGCATATTGAACGACACTACACAACACATTAGAACAACACATGCACGGCAGTTTAGTACTTGTACCTTTATCACGAGTGAAACAATATGTTACCTTACAACTGTTATCATTATGATGGAAACAGCCTATTTGATGGCTTATATTGATGATTTTGCCAGAAACAAAACCAAAGACAAGCGTGAACAATGCGCTGTTGTAGCCTGATATCGAAGAGTCTGGTCCGCATTGAACGGTTTCATCAACAGAACGTACCAGTGATTGAACATTTCGCGCTACAATTATCTGGGCTGGTGTGAAGGTACTTTCCTTGCAATGCAGGTGCAAGGGAAGTTGCAATAAGGGCTGATTGTGTTACAGATTAATTTACGTCCACACACTCGCCAGAAGCGTTGATCTGTGTCTGAAGATTTTTATGTAGTGCTGGGACTCACCTTGCGTGCAAGCACGACTGGGACCGTAACATCAGAAACGAAAGAAGAATCCAAACGGTAGAAGTTTTGACAAGGAGTGGATGGTAACACTGGATATGGCGGGAAAAAGTAAAGACAGAAGAATGAAATTAATAATGAACGATAGTCCACTTGTTTAGAGATAGATCAAACATGGAGCAGAAATATCAGTGATCTGTACAGTACACATAAAAACGAATGTAAGAAGCGAGAGTGAAGAAAACCACTCACACCGACCGGTATCTGAAAGGTACCAGCTACCATCACCCAAAGCAGAAACGCTCTATACTGAGTACAATGGTACATTGTGCGGAGCTCGTATCAAGAGCTGGTAACCAGTGAAAGGAGCTCAACCAGGTACGCAACGTATTGAAGGAGAACGGCTGCAGTAATAGATTTGGAAAGCCATCTTTCTGGAGGAAGATTAGCAAGAAGACACCTGAAGAGCAGTGAAAAATCTTTGGTTTTTGCCGTTCTGTGGCTCAGTAACAGGAAATAGTAACCGGTTCCCTAAAGGCACATAAAATCGTTTCGGTCTTCGGGGCTCCAGCCAAAATTTCGACAGCTCATGAGCCCTCTGAAAGACAATGTAAGCCTTCCAACGCAAGGCGTGTATACAATGCCGTCTAGTTGTGGGCACATTTACGTCGGATACACTGTGCGTACCATTAAACAGCGCCTTGTGGAACACGAGAGGTGCTACCGCCTGCGGTATCCTAAGAAATCACCGACAGCAGGAAACAGAAAATGTACACTGAATTGTATACGACAAGACATCTGTTATTAAACGGATCAATAGTTTCTGGAGTAGCGTCATAAAAGACTGACAACACAATTAATAAACACGCAGCTCTGCAGCTAAACACAGCTTGGAACACAGCCACTGGAAGGCTCAAGCGGGCTCGCAACGATAAAATTACCATATAAGGCACCGCAGTGAGTAGCAGTGTTTTCGCAGAAGGTAGCTTGGCCACATAAGGGCAGCAGCAGCGCGCACTCGACAGTCAGTGCTCCGCCAATACACTCATGCTCATAAATTAAGGATAATTGCAGAATGCGGTGCCACACAACGTGGCACTAGACAAAACTGGCGCTAATAGCATAGGCACATATGGAACACACACGACACAGATCTGTAAGTCCACGGTATTGGTGATAAGTTGAGAAAACCGCTCCGAAACACATGTGCTACAAAACGCCACTGTTTCCTGCACATGTACCCCCACATCAATATGAGATATGATCACAATGCACACGTACACAGGCCGCACAACGGGTTGATATACTCTGGATCAGGTAGTCGAGCAGCTGCTGGGGTATAGCCTCCCATTCTTGCACTAGTGCCTGTCGGAGCTCCTGCAGAGTCCTAGGGGTTTTAAGACGTGTAGCAATAGGTCGATCAAGAGGGGGTTTAGGTCTGGAGAACAGGCAGGCCGCTCCATTCGCCTGATATCTTCTGTTCCGATGTACTCCTTCACGATGGCAGCTCAGTGGTGCCGTGCGTTATCATCCATCAGGAGGTAGGTTGGACCCACTGAAAAGGCGGACATACTGGTTCAAAATGACGTCCCAATACACCTGACCTCTTACAGTTCCTCTGTCAAAGACATGCAGGGGTGTATGTGCATCAATCATAACCCATCACACACCATCAAACCACGACCTCCATATAGGTCCGATTCAAGGACATTAAGGGGTTGGTATCTGGTTCCTGGTTCACGCCAGATGAAAACCCGGCGGGAATCACTGTTCAGACTATACCTGGACGTCCGTGAACATAACCTGGGACCACTGTTCCAGTGACCATATACTATGTTCTTGACACCAGGCTTTACGGGCTCTCCTGTGACCAGGGGTCAGGGGAATGCACCTTGCAGGTCTCCGGGAGAATAAACCATGTCTGTTCAGTCGTCTGGAGACTGTGTGTCTGGAGACAGCTGTACCGGTGGCTGCGGTAAGGTCCCGAGCAAGGCTACCTGCAGTACTCCGTGGCCGACTGTGGGCACTGAAGGTGAGATATCGGTCTTCTTGTGGTGTTGTACACTGTGGACGTCCGTACTGTAGCGCCTGTACACGTTTCCTGACTGCTGGAATAGTTACCATAATCTTGAGATCACACTTTGTGGCACACAGATGGCCCGTGATACGACCTGCTGTGTTTGACTAGCCTCCAGTCGCCCTAATACTCTACCCCTCATAACGTCATCAATATGTGCTCTTCGAGCCATTTTCAACACACCATTAGCACGTCTGAACACGTCTGCACACTTACTCGCTGCCCCGTACTCTGAAATGCATCAACATACCTCTGTGTATGTGGACTGCTGCCAGCGCCACCGAGCGCCGACCGCAGGTCAAATGAACACGCATGGTCATTCCCCGAGGTCATTTAAACCCGCAAACCGCCCCACCAGAGCGTTGTTTCACCATGTATCAGCATTATCCTTAATTTATGAGTATGAGTGTAGTTCTCGGCTCGAAGCTCCTGGACATATAACCACGTGGCCCGGATGGAAGCTCGAGAAAATTTATCAAGGAAGAAAAGAGTAAAGAAACAGGAGAAGCCCTCTGTCAGAGTAGTTTCCCGTTCTTTCCATGAAAAATACTTTTTAAGGTTTTTCTAAACGTCGCTCTCGCGATGCTGCAACACTTTGTTTCCCCCTACTCACCTACAGATACCGCCGACTCCAGCATGACGCCTACAGCGCCCCCCACCAGCGCCACCGCCACGACGAACAGCACGATCAGTGACGGAGTGAACACCATCGCCACCCTGCTGACGACGTGCATCACCACGCAGGCCAACTGCAGCGGGCGACGTCCGTACCTGCAACCAGCGTATATCCGCTTGCTTCACAATTATTCCATTTCCCAGATTTTTTCTGTAAAATGCGTCAAGACAAAGGAATTGAAGACATTGCCTGCCATCATCGCCGTAATTATGCACTACCGGAAATTAAAATTGCTACAACAAGAACAAATGCAGATGATAAACGAGTATTCATACTAGAACTGACATGTGATTACATTTTCACGCAGTTTGGGTGCATTTATCCTGAGAAATCAGTACCCAGAACAACACCTCTGGCCGTAACAACGGCCTTGATACGCCAGGGCATTGAGTCAAACACAGCTTGGATGGCGTGTACAGGTACAGCTACCCATGCAGCTTCAACACGACACCACGGTTCATCAGGAGTAGTGACTGGCGTATTGTGACGAGCCAGTTGCTCGGCCACCATTGACCAGACATTTTCAATTGGTGAGAGATCTGGAGAATGTGCTGGCCAGGGCAGCAGTCGAACATTTTCTGTATCCAGAAAGGCCCGTACAGGACCTGCTACATGCGGTCGTGCATTATCCTGCTGAAGTGTAGGGTTTCGCAGGGAGCGCATGAAGGGTAGAGCCACGGGTCGTAACACATCTGAAATGTAACGTCCGCTGTTCAAAGTGCCGTCAATGCGAACAAGAGGTGACCGAGACGTGTAACCAGTGGCACCCCATACGATCACGCCGGGTGATATGCCAGTATGGCGATGACGAATACACGCTTCAAATGTGCGTTCGCCGCGATGTCGCCAAACACGGTTTTGACCATCATGCTCCTGTAAACAGAACGTGGATTCACTCGAAAATAATGACGTTTTGCCATTCTTGCAGCCAGGTTCGTCGTTGAGTACACCGTCGCAGGCGCTCCTGTCTGTGATGCAGCGTCAAGGGTAACCGCAGCCATGGTCTCCAAGCTCATAGTCCATGCTGCTGCAAACGTCGTCGAACTGTTCGTGCCGATGGTTATTGTCTTGCAAACGTCCCCATCTGTTGACTCAGGGATCGAGACGTGGCTGCACGATCCGTTACAGCCATTCGGTTAAGGTGCCTGTCATCTCGACTGCTAGTGATACGCGGCTGTTCGGATCCAGCACGGCGTTCCGTATTACCCTCCTGAACCTACCGATTCCATACTCTGCTAACAGCCATTGGATCTCGACCAACGCGATCAGCAATGTCGCGATACGATAAACCGCAATCGCGATACGCTACAATTCGACCTTTATCAAAGTCGGAAACGTGATGGTACGCATTTCTCCTCCTTACACGAGGCATCACAACAACGTTTCACCAGGCAATGCCGATCAACTGCTGTTTGTGTATGAGAAATCGGTTGGAAACTTTCCTCATGTCAGAACGTTGTAGGTGTCGCCACTGGCGCTAACCTTGTGTGAATGCTCTGAAAAGCTAATCATTTGCATATCACAGCATCTTCTTCCTGTCGGTTAAATTTCGCCTCTGTAGCACATCGTCTTCGTGGTGTAGTAATTTTCATGGCCAGTAGTGTATATCTGGTGTCTCGTCTTTCGGTTATTTTGATCCTGCAGCCATTATGAATCAAGACACAAAGGAATTAAAGACATGAGCTGTCAGGAAGAATTCATTTAAATGAATGGGAAAAGTTGAAAATTTGTGCCTGACCAGGATTCGAACCTCTGTCTCCTTCTTAATTTTTTTTATTATTAAACGCGAAGGTTAATACTGAAAGTTTTGGATCCGGTGGGGTGCGAACCAGGAACACACCGCACGCTGCTACCTTACAGTTCTTGGACAATATTATTTTTTTTCTTTTTTTGCTTGTAACGGCAAGAAAGAACAGACACAGGGGCAACTTAAGGCTGAGTGGAGACGAGGTGGGCAAGGGTCGCACGCCGTGGCCTAACCACGATGCCTCCCCACCCCCTCGCTCCCCCCCACCCACCCCACGACTGTCACTGCGCTTGACTATCACATAGTACTGGCCTTTTCTTTATTTATCTTTTATTTTTATTTATCTGAAATTACTTGCTACTCTAGAAAGGAAGGAACATGGTGGAACAAAATCCTACATGGCTTTCACCACTTAAAAGGAAAAAAAAGTATCATTTTTAGTCGTACCCTGCAACAACTTATTTTTCCATTACTTAAACAAAAATGAAATAAACTGTGTAAAGATACATCAGAAAGGGGACGGTAATGAGAATTCCACGACGACCGGTTAACTCGCCACTTTTTTTGTCAATTTTACCAAAAACAAGGTAACAGGAATGAAACATTCCAACAGTAAAGGATTTCTACACATCATCCAACTCCTTGACGACTAATGACGAGATTCATCATATTCGCAAAAAGTGGACGGCAGTGTGGCAACCTATCCATTGGGCAGAAACCATATACTGGAAAATGGCACAAGGTTCCGGGTCATAACCGCCCCCCATCACGTAATGAACATAGAGCCCGATATGCCACACAACTGTATTGTTCTCTGTTCTGGGGAACATGTTTGAATCGGGACGCAGGAGAATGTCAGTGGAGATTGTCGCTTCCGTCCTCCTGGCAAGAAATGCCAATTGTCGGCGGAGCCAACTGCAATAACTGTGTTCGCATGCGACCAAGCGGTGACATAAATGTATCTGTTTCATGGCAACAACTGCATCAGTCCAATATGAAAAAGTCAAACGGTGATGGAGACAAGGTTATGAACGACTTGGTACCACGATAACACAGGGGTAGGCTGACACTGGATCAAACAACCTTCCATTCTGTGTCTGGTGATGGGGACTCCACAGAGGAAACGTGATTTGGAAACGTCCAGCGGCATACTAGCATTTTTACAGAGAGATCAGGTTGGGTTCAAATGGCTCTGAGCACTATGGGACTCAACATCTGAGATCATCAGTCCCCTAGAACTACTTAAACCTAACTAACCTAAGGTCATCACACACATCCATGCCCTAGGCAGGATTCGAACCTGCGACCGTAGCGGTCGCGCGGTTCCAGACTGAAGCGCCTAGAACCGCTCAATCCTCAAGTAACAGACATAAAAAAAAGTTCACGAATATGCCTTAATTTATTATTTATCCTACCAACATCTATTGGCGGGGTTAAGCTCTTGGGTCGGAGACAGGCAAAAAGGCGAGCTCTAAGTCACTGGGGGACGCAAAGACACTTTAAAGTAGTGCGCCGAAGAAGTAAATCAGAAGCCTTATCCCGAACATCAGGGAGGCCAAAACCTCCCTCCAACAGGGGTCGCGCCATAGCCGGATAGCGCACTCGAAAAATAGGGTTTCGCCAGATAAACGTGCTAGATACTCGATGTAACTTTCGGGACATCATCGCAGGAAAGGCACAAATTTGGGCAACAAAATAAGATTTACACAACACGTAAGTTCCCACGGACTGAAAGTAAATAAGTAACGAGAGAGAGCGACGCGAGTGTTTAAGGATCGCTCGTTGAATCCAGTCCGTGACGGATGTCCGGTTTAACCCACCAATCTTCATCGGACAACAATGGATAACAATACCCAACGATCGATGGCGGGCGACCGCAAAAGCCCATGGAATCTCAACCACGTCAGATCCCCGCACACTGTGTAATCAGTGTGTCCGGTCGTTAACCTGTGCTCTCGTAAGACGACAAAATGCATCCTACAGTCCTTGAGCATCGGTATGTCGTCATGAGTAGGAAGAAGCACCGTAAAGCCAACGGCGCACGCGCGAACGATAAACGTTTCCCCCAATAACGACCTGCCATCCAGTCGAGCAGCTATGGGCCTCAGAAGAAGCGCGAGTAACGACATAGATAGCGGACTACACCTCGACACACTTCTATGGGAGGAGGGGGGGGGGAAGACCACCGTTCACATCAGTAGACGCCTGAATGCCAGTAACTAGAGACGTGAACGTCCTTCGTGCAGCATCATTAAAACCAACAGCTGTCAACACTCGCTACAGACAAACTTGACTAACCCCGTCACTCGCACGATTAAAATCAATGGAAAGTAGACCTCACGTTAAAAGGACAGAGGAGGCAGTCGAGATCACGACATTCAGCAAGCGAGTACGACCCAAAAGACAGCTTTGATAACGCGCGACCACGCCAACGAGCAAAAACGACAGACGGCTGTTTATCGCCAGTGCGACTATTTTATGACTAAAATTGGGTAGCGTCCCGTCTTTTTGGTAATTAAAACAATTCTTCCAATCTTAATGGAGGGTGGGATGTAGACCCCTTGCACCATTTCATGCACCATATACGTTATCGTATCTCCTATCAGAGGTCAAATCCGAACATAAAATTCTTCGGGAAGAACATTCAAACCCGGCAGTGTGCGGGAAGGAGAGTGAATTGCAATGTCATGAACGTAATCACGGTGAAAACTGCCAAAAACTTATAAAATAAATAAAATAAAAAATATTATTATTTAAATATTAATTTTTCTATCTGTATGATGGTGATTGTGATTGTAATAAATATTTGCTTATCTGGAACGTGGACGTTTAATTATTCGGTATCAGACGCTTGACAATGGCTTTCTCATAAAGGCAATGTTACTCGTAGTTGACCGTGAAATAAAACTGAAATAATCGGACTTCGTAAATAAATCGTTTCCAAAGACTGCTGCGGTAGGTGCGGACTCATAATCTAAATCTCAATATTTCAATAATTTACCAGCCATGCCAATACGTCGTACAGAGGTGATTGTCTATTTTATAAATATAAATTCTTTACAGAATCGAGTGCCTAGTCTGGTTGCAACTCGCAGTATTCTTCTATAACATGAAATATGGCGGTGTGCCAGACAATAGAATAAAATACGTGCTTCTCGCACCACTTCTACCAGAGCTCTCTCCTATCTTAATCAAACATAAGAGTAACGTAATTGTGCTTTTGTTTTATCAGCGACACAGCGCTGCAGTTGTGTGCCATAGGCTTTATTTATTTGTCACTGATTATTTATTTAATTAATATTTCGCGTTTCCGAGGAAACTCACGCTCGGCATGCAAATGTGCCTTTATATTGCCCCCTGAATTGCGAGGCGAAAGGACACACCTGCAGGCGAGCAATTCACCTAAAGGCACAAGAAAATCTAAGTTATCTACAACTATTTACATGACTTACATTATACACATTATATACAAAATTTGAATGACGCGGGTGCGCCGTAAAAGTTCTTATGTTGGCAGATAGAGTGCGCGCATGCACAGAAGCGTCTGTGTGACTCCGGCACTGCCGTTATATCGTACAGTTAGATCACGCGGCACAGTATTGCAGTTCATATTGTTCGTGTGCGCGCGTTTCTCAGTCGTTGCACAAAGAAAATATTCAACCAAGATTACATATGAAGACTACATTCTATGACAGGTAACTTAGTTTTAAATTTACAATATTTGTTATAACACAACTTAGATTGTTGAATGTTCTTAGTTACATAGTATTGTTTTGAAATACTTCAAAGAAAAATGTCCGTATGTTTCAGGTGCGTTGACCTATACACATCGTGTCGTTATTACAGTTCATATTCATCTGCTGCACAATAATTTTTTTTTTACAGGTTAGTATCGTCGTGGTAAAGTTTTTTTTGATCACAGTAACATCGTTGTATAACAACGTGATTAATACATAAGCGTGTCCATTTCCCATTTCCATTATAGTCTTTGTGATGCAGTTCGTTGTGACTAAAGGCATTGCTCATTACAGATCAGACGTGACCCGTCGAGTAATTGGTCCACGTGCAGTTCGTTTTTTTTTTACATTCCGTGGAAGCTTGGTTGCAGAACCTCGGACGGCACATAGCTGGCGTCGATCCTTGGACAGTCCAGGTAAGAGTGTCCGTCACATTTCGAGAACATTTCATTCCCTGAAGTTCCAACCAAAATTCTTCCACCCGTCGTGTTGATTTCTGGACAGGCACTTTGTGTCCATTTAATCCAGTTAACATCTTGAAGTTATGTACTGTAGTAATGTCAGTAGACGATGCACGAATTATGCACTTCACATTTTCAGTTTTTTGCTGAATATAGCTCACCTAAATGTTCGTAGTTATTAATCAAAGAAATCATTCATCGCGTTTACATAGATACGCTGCATAATGAATGGCATTAACCGTTTCTTTCACATAGGTTTCTGCGTAGTTGCAGAGTTAGTAATGTTCGTTAATGTCCGTGAACAGAGGTTCAATATGCAATGTCTTTTTGGCACTCGTTTTGTTCAAATTTTTTACATAGTAACAGTTACATGATACATCAGTTAAAAAAATAAGTAATTATACATACACACGTCACATATTTTCTTAGCATAAACATAATACAGTTGCACATAAACATCTTTGCATCATCATTACATAGCTATAGGTTATTACATTGTGTCACGTGATGTCATCTGAAATTAAGATAGGTTAGACACAACATTCATTACATCAGTAGGCAAGACCAGGCGTTTTCACTACTCAATAATATTCAAAATAGTAAGAGAGAGAAAATGTTCGATTCCTCGCGTTTTGTGCGTGTGTGTAGAGTGTCTGTGTGGCCTTGACTACTGATAGATGCTTTTCGTGTTGAGAGATGTGCGTCTAATCTATTTCTCAAAGTAAAAGATCGCTTCACAGATGACGTCTGTCGGTTCGTCAGATGTCATACCAAGTCAGTGGTACCTACAATAACAAATGCTCCGTGAAAAATTAATATATCATTCACTGCTACGTAATCATAAATTTTATTTTGATATTCCGTCTTCCAGGTGGTGGCGCGCGCTGAAAGAAGAGTTCTTCTGCCTTCAACTGCGACTCTGGAACCGCTGAAATGAAAATTTCTACACTACTTATTATCTGTGTTGTAACAACAGAGTTTTTCGAGTTGCTTAGCAATATTTCGATGGGTATGACTTTGACATTATTCAGCATGAAATGCTGTAAGATCTCGGTGTGCGTATAGCCCAATAATTTTGTTAGTTCTACGATGTTGTAACAGATACGCACCAGGATGCGGTATGTTAACAATTATATAAGGTCCTTCATATAGCAGACGCCACTTAGCGTTGCGTCATTTGAGTGCTACAGATTTATGATGAGTACGAAGTAGTACAAGCATTCCTACCTCGAATTTTTGTTTTCTTTTTATTATGTTTCTGTGATGTTTGTTTCGTATCTGTGCGTGATGTGTCAGTGTAGTCAATACTTCTTTTATTTTTTGTTCAGGTGTGATTTCCTTGTCTGACAACTTAGGTAATGGTTCTATCCACTGATCGTTCTGTTTGCAATTGAACAAGATCTCGTTAGGTGTGTAATTTGTATCATAAATATTTAAGTTATTGTGTACGTCTTCGAAAAGACTTAGGTAGGACACCCAATTAGTATGTTTTGATGAAATATAGGTCCTCATGAATCGATTTAATTCTCGGAAAAGTCTCTCAGTCGCGTTACATTGTGGACTAAACCTCGAAATAAATATACTTTTAATGTTATTGTCCTTCAAGAAATTTCTCCATTTGTACCCAGAGTAGTATGCTGCATTATCTGACAGAATTGCTTTAGGTTTTCCCACGTGCGTCAGGTAATCACTTGAGAATCTTCGTATTATAGCACTTGCAGTGGCGGATTTTAAAGCATAAAGTTTGACATGTTTAGAAAATATATCGTAAAAAGCTAAGATATATTTGACGCCTCCAGAGCTTGCTGGATGCGGTCCACTGATGTCAGTACACAGAATTTCCAGGGGTTTACTAGGTAAAATAGAATGTAAATCTGTTTTTGTGGATAAATTCTGAGGTTTTGAATTTTGACATATGACACATGTTTTCAGTTCCCTGTAAATTTTTCTTCTCATATCGCTAAAATAACAGTATGTGCTGAGCTTTGCCAAACACTTTTTCGTCCCATAATGACCCCAAACTAAGTGTGTGTGTGCCAAATTAGATTACGTTCAGACTCTTTGGGAATGCATACACACCAGTTAGTAGCATTTGGATGTCGGCGGTAAAATAACACATCATTGTGTAACTTGTAATACTTAGTCGAAGGATGATTGTGTTTTTCTACCAGTAATGTTATTATCTTATACCAGTGAGGGTCAGATTTTTGTAATTTAGCCATGTTTCTGCACATATCAATATAATATTGGTGACACTGCTTGTCTTGCATTAAGAGAATCCTGTAGTCATTTATATTTTCTAAGTCACTGTTGGTATCATTCATACCTTGTGGAAGTCTAGACAAAGCGTCTGCAATGGTGTTGTCCTTACCTTTTATGTACTTAATTTCAAAAGAGTAGTTCTGAAGTGTAACTGCCCATCGTGATAGTCTAGGATGTACAAGTTTACAAGTTAACAAAAATGTCAGGGCCTGGTGATCGGTGTAAATTACTGTATGTTTTCCAAATAAATAATAATTGAATTTCTTGAATGCCCATACTATGGAAAGTGTTTCTAACTCAGTAGTGGAGTATGTACGCTCACATTCAGTTAGAGTACGACTTGCAAACCCAATAATTCTTATCTGTTCCTTTTCTTTATTCTTTACAACTTGAAATAAGCAACATCCCAAGCCAGTTCGTGAAGCGTCACAAGTCATACAAAAGTCTAAATTGAAATCTGGATGGCTCAATAAGTTTGCACCCACTAAAGCATGTTTAATTGTATTAAAGTCATTCTGGCACTGTTCCGACCAGATCCAAACTTGATTCTTTCTGAGTAGATTTAGCAGATGTTTACTGTTCAAAAGTGGTTGTGGCAAAAAACGTCTGAAAAATGAACATAGCCCAAGGAATGATTTTAACTGCTTTTTAGTTCGAGGGCTAGGAAAGTTTCTGATAGCATCTAATTTACTGGGATCCGGACGTATGCCCTGCGAATTAATGATATGTCCTAAATACTTTATCTCACTGCAACCAAACTTTGATTTTCTAAGATTGGCTGTGACTCCAGCTTGTGCAAATTTTTCTAAAATTCTTTGAAGTGTGTCAACGTGTTCCTTCCAAGACTGTGTAGCTATCAGTATATCATCTACATAGTGTGTGACTGTCTCAACTAAATCGTCGCCAAGCACGGTATCCAGGGCTGTAATGAATACCCCAGAGCTGACATTCAGTCCGAAAGGTAGAACACAAAACTGATAGGTTCGCCCCCCGAACATAAATGCAGTATATTTCCGTGAATCAGGAGTGATACCCACCTGCCAAAACGAATTAGCGAGATCTATTGTGGAAAAATAGTTTGCATCTAGAAATTTCTGTAATTGCTCTTCTAAATTTTCGGGTTTTGTGTGAACCGGTAAAATTATTTCATTAATTGCTCGTGCGTCTAACACTAACCTAATGCTTCCATTTAATTTTTTGACAACAAGTAGAGGACTACAATAAGGTGAGGTGGATGGATCAATGACCTTCCAGTCTAACATTTGTTTTAATTCTTGCCACACAGCAGGTCGTTGAGATAACAGTACGTTATATGTCTTGTGGTAGAAGATCTTGTAAGGCTTAACTTCAATCTTCTATACATATGTGTTGATAACACCTAATCGTTTGATAAAAACTTGTAAATATTTAGATAACACTTCCTGTAGTTTTATACGTTCATGTACACTGAGAGCTGTAGCTTCACTTATCTTATGATCAAGCAATGTTTTCAAGTCCATTAGCTCTGTGTCAGATGAGTGTGTTTGCATATCTTGATTGTCATTGTCAAGTACTAACTGAACCTTGTACCCTGTACAGTGTTTGTCATGCCTTAGAGTTCTCCTGTCCAAATCAATGATAATTACACTACCTTTATCATTTAAAATACATTTAACTTTGGAGAAGTCTATAATAGAGTCCTTCTCGCTCATAATATCTATTCCTAATATGCAATTTGTCACAAGGTTTTGTACAACCAGGAATGGCCATTGTACGGTTCCATTACCTATTTTAATGTTTACAAAAACTTGCTTCGTAACCCTACATGACTTATTACTGAAACGTCCCCTTTGAACAATTTTACATGTGAAACGTCCACTTAGAACAATTATACAAGCCTGTGCTTAACCTGACACACAATATTATTTAGCGCAACGCAATCTGACTTTCAATAACCCCTACAAAACAATGGCCTTGACTAACTTTAACCTATACCTTTTACAAATCACTTACCTCACAAAAATCTTCGCTACTCAAGCTACTGCAAAACAGCGAGCGCCACTACTGCCAGCTAAATAAAAGATTCAAACCACTGAAGGTACTAACTACTGATAGGGATAGTTAGCAAATGAAAGATATTAATAGAGAACAAACAATGTATTTACCTTAATATTCATAATTGACATTCAGTCTTACAGATTATCAAAACTCCGCCATCTCTCTCCCCACGTCCACCACTGCTGGCGGCTCACCTCCAACTGCCCAGCGCTACGCGCTGTTCGCATCCAGCTATAGCAGTTCATGACAACAATGGCAGACAACAATTCAAACTTTTCATATAGAGAGTGCTACGTAACGTTGTCAATAAAAAAACATAAACAGCAAACTTACATAAAGAAAACATAAACAGCCTACTTACATAGCCCCCATGCTCCCCACAAAAAAATTTTACAAATGTTTTTGGCCAGTGGCCAATAATGATTTGATAAAATTTTTCATAATTACACTAACAAAGATATCCAATGCACACACTTATTGATACAATGTTGGTCAACAGCTAAAATTTTCTCACAGTCCATAAAGACAGTCCTGATCGTTCATCATAATAGTAATTACAGTTTTTTTCACAAAGTCTCATTAGTAAAAGAAATTGCACACAGAAGTAGTGGATTTCCATGCAGTCTTGAAGAAGTAGTGTTGTCCTTCCAACGGAAAGACAGTGCTGACTCTTGACATGCTGACAGGTAATGGGCCACAATGGAGCAAACCCACAGCAGAGTCATTCGAAGTTCTGACGAATATTGGTAGGTAGGTCATCACTGAGCAGACCCACTGCAGTCCTGGTAGAGAGTATTGTATTGGTGGGCCACCAGAGGTGCAGACCCACAGTAGTCCTTGTAGAGATAATTGTATTGGTGGGCCATCAAAGATGCAGACCCACTGTAGTCCTTGTAGAAAGTGTGGACAGGCCCACTGTAGTCCTGGTAGAGATTGCCAGCAGCCATCTGTTGCGACTGTGCAGGTGCACAATCACCATTGAAGAGTCTTGCGGATAATAGAGCAAGTCCATAAACCACCACTTGTGCACGCACAAAGTTTTTGGGAATTGTCCTTAGAACCAGCAATGCTGTTATCCAGTCCCTTGCTGAATTAGTAACACACGTGCAAACACTAACAGTCCCTACTTCTCACATATTGTCCATATACTATGACCAACAGAAATGTGTGCAGTGAAATGAATGCTTACAAGTTACTTAATTTGAGTAACTGGTGTCAATTACAATTATATAACATAAGAATACAATTACAAAGATACAAAATACATCATTAAAAACATAACAATACAGATAATATTTGTAGTGCAGGCTTTACAAAACAATAGAAATAAACATATACATCAGTGTTACAGGAATGATGACATGAGTACATACATAAAAGATCAGAATCACTTTTAAAAATTCAACTTCACACATGAGCATTAAAACAACACAGAATAAATAATGTCTAAGCATCTTTACAAAGTAAATAACATATTATTAGAAAAAGTCTACAACAGAGCTCTCATCAGCTAAACACATAAAGACAGGAAAAACACAAATACACAAGGGTACACAAACATATAGCGGAATAACACAAAAGGAAAGGACAGGGTTTGTTTTCAGTGTAACATTTGGTACTGCAGTCCACCCCACAACTTCATTCGATAGATCTTTCGTCTTATTTCAACATTTGTTTCCACCAAAAAAATCCTATCCAAGCATGCTTTCTGTATTTATATGTTCACACATTGCTTACCTCATCATTTATTTCCAAGAAAATCCTACCTATACCTCGTTCCTGTATTCTATCCATATTTCTTTCAAAATAATTATTTCTGATTGTACAATACTCATTGCGGCCCAAATCTTTCTTCGCAATGCATTCTTTACCTATTCTCCATAGTCAGTTTCTTATATAGTCTACCCCCTCTTAAGCTAACTTAAATCTACTGAGCTCAGATATATATACCAAAGGACGAGGCAATGCAGCATCACAACAAATCAACACAAACAGAAATGATAAAGAAATGCAAATTGGCAAAGCTAGCAGCATAAATTAGCAAAAGTCAAATTCAATAACACTATGCCTTGCAAACAGCAGCAACTTATACCTAAACATGACATAGCGCAAGCAGAAAAAATATTACAGTAAAAACAACAATGCAGACAAGGGAAATGCATATTCACATCTTAATGTCTATGTAATTAAAGTGGTCATCTTAATGTCTATGTAATTAAAGTGGTGCACCATAACAACTTATTGTAAAAAAAATATTACCATGTACCTGAAAAGAAAATTAAGTGTTACTGTTACGAGTTACTTCTTATTGTTCTTTCCTTTCCAAGTGCTCCTTTTTTAAAGAATGTGGATTACAAAATTATCATTTAATAGATCTGTTGACAGAAAGAGTTCACATTAGCAAATGCATCTCATTTTATAAAAGCAATGCTGCAACACAGCTGGAAACCAGACATCAAATGAAATAAGCAATTACACAAACCAAAGCATAAAAATGTCATTCAGTAGTCATGTGACATTTCATTTCATAAGTTAATTGCTCTCAACTCTCGTACAAAGACTCTTGTCATAATCAGGTGTGCAGATGTAAAAATATTTCTTGTCATTTTGTTAGGCATTTCAGTAAATATCATAAATTTTTAAGTAACGAGGGTGTCGCATTAGCGATGAAAGGCACATCCTAATGGTTTATTCTCCAGGTGTTTGACACAGCTGTGTGCCCACAACGCATTACAAAAATCATGTTTTCAAGTAACGAGCGTGTCGCATTAGCGATGAAAGGCACACCCTAATGGCTTGTTCTCCAGGTGTCTGACACAGCTGTGTGCCGACGACGCACGTGCAGGTGGTCACTTAACTTTCTTATGGAAATATTTACGACGTTTTTCCGCTACAGAGACAGTCTCATATAAAAACATTTCATAGGTCAAGAATTTTATTGACATAAACATACCTCAACAGCATAATACACATCGTCGTCGTAAAAATAACATCATAAAACCTCAGTCAAATCTCAAAATCGTCGTAGCTTCCTCCAATAATTTCAAAACCTAACAAAATTCTCTGCTCATGTCAAAAGTGTCATCTGCCTCCAACGTACTTTAAAATCATACTCCCTTACCAAATACATCATTCAAAGTTCTCATAGTATCACAATGGTTCCAAAAAAATATGAACAGTGCACAAAGCACAGACAAAGTACAATTTCTTAAGTGTGAAGTTATCCAACGGTGTAATCACGTAAACATCTGTCACTGACGAAATAAACAAGTTTGCCTCTCTCAGTTAAATGATCAGATAGCTGTGTAATTTATGTGTTAGAGAAATATGGTACCGATGTGTAAAGTTGTATAAGCAAATACCATATTAGCTAGGGCTCCTTGTGCTTGCCAAACACATGGTACACAAAGTAGGCGTGTACCCCCCTGAGGTTTATTGTAATTGTATCCTCAGGTATTACAGCTTACAGCAATGAAATGAAATGTGTCACGAAAAACTTTCTTTGTAATTCAAAAATCTCTAAAAATAAATGTCTTAAGTACAAAATT
This sequence comes from Schistocerca cancellata, assembly GCF_023864275.1. Classification (NCBI taxonomy): domain Eukaryota; kingdom Metazoa; phylum Arthropoda; class Insecta; order Orthoptera; family Acrididae; genus Schistocerca; species Schistocerca cancellata. The sequence continues at coordinate 856,965,926 of NC_064628.1, forward strand.
AATCACTCAAATACGTGTCCAGTAGCGCTAAATGTGCGTCTTGCTCTAAGATAATCCCTGGGGAGTGTCGTAGTTATTGTCCTCCGAAAGCTAAGTTCTGCAGAAGTCAATGTACTTACCTCATGATACACAAAAGTGAAATGCTTTGCGTATAGATAACTTAGTTATTACGCTTATTGCCGTGATGAGGAAAGTACTTTGCTGTAAAGTATTGTTGTCCTACGGAAAAGGCTGTCTCCTTGTAGCAATAGCACAAAAGTCACCACTAAAACATGTCTCACTTTATAGAAGAATTAAAAAAAAACTATGCAGATATAAAACAGATACACCGCAAAAGCAACATTGTAAATTGTCACGCATTAGCAGCGTCGTGATAAAATCTTGTAGCTGTCACATAAACTAACCACTGTGTCATCTGGCATTTCACAGAAAGCACCTCAAATCCAGAATCCACTCGTAAGCAAACCAAAATGTTGCATGTTAACAGTTTCTTAACTCTGACAAATTGTACAAGTAGCGTGAAGTGAAAATTGCAAAGACTAAGTTGAAAACCAGATTATCTGTCAATAAATGGTTTTACATGAGAAATGTGGTGTAAACCTTTACTCTTCCTAGTACGCAGAGTTTCAACTTCAACGCAATTATCATGTGGTATACGTCGGATTCTGTAAGGTCCATTGTAAACTAGAAAGAATTTGTGACTCAAGTGTTTCTTCTTATGTGACAATGAATGAGCTTTAATGAGAACTTTCTGACCAATATATAATTTCTTTGCATTTGCTTTACCGTGTAGTTTTCTCCTTTTCTCTGCTGCAGATTTTATATTTTTAAGAGCCAAATCAATTATGTCTTTGTGTCGCAGTTTACGTGTATTCGGGAAAGGTACAAGCTCTCTGATTCTGTTTGGTGGTTCTACATTCTTCAGTACAAGAGTAGGTGGTAAAGCAGTGGAATCATGAGGCATTTCATTCAGCACATTTTGAAATAAGTGTAAATATCTGTCCCAATGCTGATGCTTTCTGTGACAATAAAGTCTACAAAGCTTATTGATTTCTTTCATAATCCGTTCAGACGGGTTACAGTGTGGTGAATACAATGAAATAAAAACAGGTTTGATTTTATGATTCCGAAGCATGCGTGACCAAACAGCAGATCTGAATTGCGGTCCGTTATCTGAAATGACTTTACTAACGTGTCCAACTTCACGTAAGAAATTTTTAACAAAGGCGTTGGATACAGACCGTCCAGTGGCTTTACGTAACGGAAGTGTGGGGCAATCGTTCGCTTTGTTGCATTTGCTAAAAGCTGTTTCGCTAATTACTGAAATGGGACTGCCAGAGTCAAGTACTGCCGTAAATTTTACGTCATTTACAGTAATATGAATCACAGGATATGCAATGTTGTTATGTTTTACGTCGTGTTCCTGGAGTAAGATGTCCCTAATGTCTTCCATTTTTACGTAATTACTAGCTACGGCAGCTGCGTCGTCAGTTTCATAAATACGTCTTGTGGCTGCCAGTGGTGTGAGTCATCGCCTATTGTCTCTTTGTTGGCGCGCGTCGTTATTGGGATTTGGAGACCTAACTTCTACAAATTCATCGTGACGAGAGTGCTCTGCTCTGTTTAAATCTCGCCAGTTCTGATGCAATTCAGGTCTGTCGTTACGATCATATCGTCTGTCGTCATGTCGGTAGATTCCATAGTTTCTTTCTTGTCGGTCACGTGGTGGAGAATTTCTCCTTGAATCGTAACTACGCGCTGGACCGTTGCGTCTAAAGTTATTCTGTCTCCCTTGATAATAGTTATTTTGGTTCCCATATTGTCTGTTTCTCTGATTGTCTCTGTGATAGTCATTACCGCGGAAAGGTGATCTTTCCCTGTAACTATTACTCTGCCAGTGGTTATCATATGGGTGGTGTCTGTTTTGGTCACGATTTACGTTGTAAGAATAGACTTGTCGTGTCCAGTTATTATTTCTGTCGTCACGGAATTGTGACGGATGTGACCTGTAGTGATTGATTTCCTGTTTTCGCATCCCACGACTGTCTGTGTCAATTTCCAGTTCTTGTAACAGTCCCTGAAAAGCTTCAATGTCGTCTTTGCAACGTCCTGCCAAAATAATGTGTCGTAAATGTTCAGGCAGTTTGATTAAGCAAATGCGGATGAGTTCTGAGGGGCTGTATGGGTTTGATAGGTACTGATTCTTGTGCAACATGTCTTCAAAATATTTGACAAGACTGGAAAATTCAGATTGTTCAAAGTGTTTCATCATCATGATGCTATGTTTTACGCGGTCTTGTGTAGCTTGAGACCAATATGCTGAGAGGAAGGCATGGTAAAATTCTCCTTCACTGTGGCAATCGTGAATGACCGATCGCATTCTTACAGCTGGTTCATTCTCCAAGTAGCCACACATAAATTCTAATCTGTGTTCTAATGACCAGTTGGGAGGAAAACAATGAGAGAATTGATGGAGCCACGCTTGTGGATGAATGTCGTTGCCAGAATTCTTAAATGTTTTGAATTTACGTGTAGTAATGAACAGCTTATAGTCAAAATCATCATGTCGGCGAGTCACATATCGGTCATTGTTACGTCGTGTCGGCGGTTCCATCTCAAAATTCGGTGCACCTTGCCAATTTCTTTCATAATTACCGAAATGCTCTGTGTTATTATATTGTGGCTTTTCCGTATTTCTATGTCCCTCTTCCAGTATTGGGGCGCGAGTGTCCTCTGAAATACGTAATTCTTGTATCACCTGCGTCAACTGATCTTGTACTTCCCGGATTTCTCTTTTATACTGTGTATTAATTTGATTTTGATTTTGTTTGAATTTTCTTATTTGTTCATAGTCTTCTGTGTCAGTGAAGGCTACGGGTCTTGTGTCATTCAGATCATCATCTACCTTTGTAGATAAGTTAGTGACCTGATCCGAAAGTTCAGCTACTTTCTCCGATAGTGAACACATTTCCTCAGTGTGTTTTTCTGAACCAAGTTTCAGAGTGTCCATTTGTGTTGAAATCGAATCTACTGTGTTCTTTAAGTTTTCCTGAGTTTTTGCCAGTTGCGTAACCGAATCGGTAGATGCAACTGAGTCAATTTTAGCCCACAAGGTCTCATGATTTTCATGAACAATGGTTTGCAGTTCTTTTATGGCTGCTTCGTGATTCTGTAATACATTCTCATGACGCGAAAAAATAGGTTGGAAATGCTCACAAATTTGTGTTTTTACGTCATTACAGACTTTCTGACATTTCGATTCTATTTTATGTAACTCAGTAGTTAAATCTTCACGTGTTTGTTCAAGCATATGTTCCACTGAGTCTAACTTTTGAAGCTTTTGTTCCATTGTGTCTAACTTTTGAAGCTTTTGCTGTGTTTGTCTCTGATTTTGTTCCATTGTGTCTAACTTTTGAAGCTTTTGCTGTGTTTGTCTCTGATTTTGTTCCATTGTGTCTAACTTTTGAAGATTCTGTCCCATTTGTTTCTGATTTTGTTCAAGCGTTGTGTCTAACTTTTGTAGCCTTTGTCCCATTTGTTGCATTAACTGTAATAACAATGCACTGGTGTCTGAAACATGTTCCTCAGTGCTTTTCGGCAGTGAATTTGCACCGGCAACATTCACATTTTGACAAGCGGAAAATGTGTCTTGACTCATTTGAGAAAACGGTGAGGACGCAAAACCTGAATCTACAGTATTTGCAAAATTGTGTCCTATCATTTCGGATTCCTGAGGCGAGCTGTTGCCGACCGATCGATCGACAATGCTTCCCTGTTCACTACCTGTTTCACTGCCTACGCCATTGTCTGACGCCCGCTCCATTTCCCTATGCACAGTTACCAAATTACTACTTTGAATATTAGTTAATTCACTACCCAGTGGTGCTGATAAGCTACGCTCGTCGTCACTATTATTTCTCAATTTAGTTTGGAGCCTAGTGTTACGTTTTTCACACGCCATTATTGTCACAATATTTCACACGACAACACAGAAAAGCACAACTTGAATAGCAAAAACAAGAGAACACATTAACATAGCACTGAAAATAATATCTAGTTAATTGCAGCAGCGAAATACTTGGCGCAAAGCTACATGCATGCCACAACTGTTTTACTGTACAACAATGAAAGACTGCAACTACAAAGGAGATTCTCTCTACAATTACGCACTAGCAATAAACAAAAGCTACACTAAATACACAAACTACAAGAAAAAAATCAGAAGATTCCAGTGAGGTATCCTGGCAGGGTCGCCATATGAAACGTCCCCTTTGAACAATTTTACATGTGAAACGTCCACTTAGAACAATTATACAAGCCTGTGCTTAACCTGACACACAATATTATTTAGCGCAACGCAATCTGACTTTCAATAACCCCTACAAAACAATGGCCCTGACTAACTTTAACTTATACCTTCTACAAATCACTTACCTCACAAAAATCTTCGCTACTCAAGCTACTGCAAAACAGCGAGCGCCACTACTGCCAGCTAAATAAAAGATTCAAACCACTGAAGGTACTAACTACTGATAGGGATAGTTATCAAATGAAAGATATTAATAGAGAACAAACAATGTATTTACCTTAATATTCATAATTGACATTCAGTCTTACAGATTATCAAAACTCCGCCATCTCTCTCCCCACGTCCACCACTGCTGGCGGCTCACCTCCAACTGCCCAGCGCTACGCGCTGTTCGCATCCAGCTATAGCAGTTCATGACAACAATGGCAGACAACAATTCAAACTTTTCATATAGAGAGTGCTACGTAACGTTGTCAATAAAAAAACATAAACAGCAAACTTACATAAAGAAAACATAAACAGCCTACTTACATTACCTAGTGCAGTAGTTATTTTACAGTTTTGGGCAGGAAACTCAGGCACAGGTTCCAATTCACACATCTTTTTATAGAAATTAAAAGACAAAACGCTCACAGCTGCACCTGTATATAGGATAATAGTAGTTGGAATCCCACCTACTACACCAGTAGTAGATGCTAAAACAATTTCATTTGTGTTTGAACGACATTGTGTACTGTCTTGTAAAAGTTCATCTGATATATTCTCATTGTGGTTGTATCTTATAAATAAAACAGGTAATTTTTGTTTACAATTATTCGGCATATCATTATTCTGTTGTTCAAGTGTGGTGTCAAATAACTGATTGACATTGCAGTCGCCCCGCAAGAATTCTTCAGCCACGACCTGGGGCATAGAAGTGACTGTTTCTAGTTTGTTGGATTAGCATTTGTACTAGGTACTGACACAGATTGAGGTTGTGCATCAGGTGTCATTTCTATTATATTCACATTCGGATATTGCCTATTATGATCTCCAAACTTTTGCGGTTGTTGTTGCTGTTGCGCATTATACCTTACCTGTCGGTCGTAAGGTATGCTCCAATTTTGTCCTGGTGGCTGCTGTGGTAAAGCAGAGTTTGAATGGAAGTACTGATCGTTACGAGTCCAACCTTGATGCTGTCTTGGCTCGTAGTTATTATTATTTCTATTTCTGTTTGTGTTTTTGTTGTTGCCTTTGTATCCGTTGTTACCGTTGTAGTTATTACCGCGGTGCCTTTTGTATGGATTGCCGCATGAAGTGTTATTACTGTTGTAACTATTGTTTGTATTGGAATACGCGTGTTGATTTTGATTTTCGTATTGAAACGGCATGTGAGTTTGCTGTTTTTGCTGTACCGCGTATCCAACTGTGGGCGCGCCAGAACTGAGTTGGCAAGCCTGCATGTTTTGCATACCACTAGTGTAAACATTGTGGCTGCTGTTTTGCCGCGCGAAGCGCTGATCTTCAAGTAACATGTCAACCGAATCTAAGGCTGTTAAAAAATAATCTGAATCGTCATCCGGGATATGTAGGAGTTTTTCTTTAATGTTGAAAGGCAATTTGGCCTTCAACGCACGGAGTATATCACGCGTTGCGACTGGTTCGTCTAAAAAGTGTCCCATGTTCAAGTATTTTTCAAAATATCTGCGTAAGTTGCCATTTTTACTGTTAAAAGTTTCAGGTTCTAAAATTTGTCTTCTGAGTCGCTCCTGGACGGATTGCGACCAGAATTTGTTCAGAAAAGCACGCTCAAACTCACTGTACGTGGTACATACGTCAGCTTGACTGTATGCCCAGACAGCTGCATCGCCTTGGATGTGACCGACAATATATGAAATCTTTTTTCCGGTCACTCCAAGTGCGTGGAAATGCGTTACTAAAAGATTTAAGAAAAATCACCGGATGAATGGTTCGTTTTTCTGGGATAAAAATCTGAAATTGCCTGTGTTTCATTAAGCTTTCTTCTTCCTTCGTATTGTGATATGGATTTATTCCACTGTAATTACTGGTATGTTCAGCTGGCGAGTAATTACGATAATGTTGCTGTGGTTTACCATGATAATAGCTTGTGTTTGTGTTTGCACATCGTGGTATGTGTTGTAGTCGTGCTGTGTTTTGTTCTTGTGTGTTTGTCGTGTGCGGTATGTGTGTGTCATACTCGAATGTATATTGGTTCCTGAACTGTGCATTTTGACTGATATTTTCGTTACATTCAGACTGTGGTCGATCGGTGAATTGTCTCATGGGTGCAGTGACGGATTGTACTGCGTCACTGATCAGCTGTTTGTTATTAGTAATGTATTGCGCTACGGAGTCGTGCACAATTGTTGGTAAATTTTCACGTAAGCATCTATCAAAATGTTTGTCTTTGTTCACTACCCAATCATGAAATTCTTTATTAATATTTTGAAAATGAGCTGTGGCATCAGATTGTAAGATGTCAGTCAGGTGTTGTTCAACATTGTCAAATTTATTCTGTACGTCAGTAATTCGTTTTTCAAGGTTGTCATGTACTGTAGGATATGTTTGAATTTGTTCAGTAAGAACTTCACACGTGACATTAAGGTTTTTTACTTGTGTCTGTAAATGTGCTACGTCAGTTGTAGTCTTTTCTTGTCTCGTATTAAGCTGGGAAAATTTAGTACTGAGTTCAGTCATCTGTTTGGTCAGTGTGGCCTCTATAAGTTCCACACGTTTACATAAAGTGTCATTACCTGTCTTGAGTGCTATGAGGTCAGATTTAATTGCGTCATTTTGTGTCTGTAAGGTTGCCATGTTTTCGGCATTTTGTGTCATTAGCATTTGTAACATGTCGGCAATGTTTACTGTTTGCAAGGTCTGTGCCCCCGTCGCGTCATTAGACGTGACGTCATGCATCAACATGGGCTCTGACTGAGACTTTGAAATTTTTGTAGTGGACGGCCTATTGCCAAAATTTCCGTCAACACTTGCGTCAATGTTTGATAAATCGTCACTACCGGTTGCTGTCGTAAAGTCATTTTCTAACATTTGTCTCTCGTCCGAGTCGGATTGCGTCTGAATAGTACGTCTTTGCTGTTCCATTTTTGCGTATTGATTTCTAGTTATTACCATGCCACACGTGATATATGTTTCAAGAAAATATTTGACACTGATTTTAAAATAAAATGCAGTTGAGCATGAATCGCTCGTAGCAACAATGGCTGTCTGTTAATTTAAAAATATAAACTGAATTTGAGATTATTGGTAATGGCTGCTGGCCATGTTACTACGTATCGTACAGAAGTCGGCCATATTGTACACTCGTGTATTGGTATTGTTGCATACGTTATTGTTTAAGGAAAAGTACTGAGAATGAAATTTATCACTGAAAACCGTTATGCACGAAAGAAACACTACAGAATCTACTGAAAAGCTAATACACTGAATTATACGTCTGGTCAAGCCTGCTAATGCAAAGATGCTGCGTCTTACCTTATTTTGCTGGAAGTTTCATTGCGTCTTCCCGCAAAATTTTAGAATTGGAAAATATCTTCAGATTTTTTTTGTTATCTCTTATACATTCACGTCCAGGTCCAGAAAGTTGTTTTTCACATGAAACAAAGAGAACAATGTAACAAATGACAAAATAACAAGTCCGACACGCAGTCGCCAATATAAAATAAATAAAATAAAAAATATTATTATTTAAATATTAATTTTTCTATCTGTATGATGGTGATTGTGATTGTAATAAATATTTGCTTATCTGGAACGTGGATGTTTAATTATTCGGTATCAGACGCTTGACAATGGCTTTCTCATAAAGGCAATGTTACTCGTAGTTGACCGTGAAATAAAACTGAAATAATCGGACTTCGTAAATAAATCGTTTCCAAAGACTGCTGCGGTAGGTGCGGACTCATAATCTAAATCTCAATATTTCAATAATTTGCCAGCCATGCCAATACGTCGTACAGAGGTGATTGTCTATTTTATAAATATAAATTCTTTACAGAATCGAGTGCCTAGTCTGGTTGCAACTCGCAGTATTCTTCTATAACATGAAATATGGCGGTGTGCCAGACAATAGAATAAAATACGTGCTTCTCGCACCACTTCTACCAGAGCTCTCTCCTTTCTTAATCAAACATAAGAGTAACGTAATTGTGCTTTTGTTTTATCAGCGACACAGCGCTGCAGTTGTGTGCCATAGGCTTTATTTATTTGTCACTGATTATTTATTTAATTAATATTTCGCGTTTCCGAGGAAACTCACGCTCGGCATGCAAATGTGCCTTTATAAACTCCTCATGGAGAGTTGGAGTAACAAGACTATCAAGGAGGAAGTAAAATCAGCAGGCCGTATTCCGTCATATTCCTCTCCAGAGTAGAGATCAGAAAAATACTGAGAGATTTTACGCATTATATCTGGTTGGGATGACCACTCGCTACCACCTACAGAACGAATGGTACTGAGACACTTCCTTGGAGGTAACGTTCGAAGCCGAATTAGATCATACACAGACGCCAACTCATACTGGAGAACCGAACGTGTCTGGGAAGCCAAACGAAGACAATCTAATTGCAGTATTTTGAGTTACGGGAGTTTCGTCGTCAGGTAACGACATTCATAACTCTCTGTGGGACGTCTCGAGCACAGTCATAAAGATCGCGAAGGACAGCATAATAAAATTCCCGAGAGTTCCTCATTTCATCCGCTTTAACGTTGCTAAATCGCATGAGTGCAGTGCAAAGCCGAGGTGTGGCAGTGGCAACCCACCATTCCATAAGCGAGGGATACCGCACTCGCAAACGGCTTGCTCGCCCCGCACGCGGCAGCGATGACGTCAGCCAGAGAGGGGACCGCCAGAGATAACATATTTTGCTGCCAAATATGGCGAGAAAGATGTACCCGCTGCGTGACGTGGTTAAGAGTCATTGAAACAACACAGTGAAATTGGCAGGAATTATTTCAGCTGACAAATGCTGAATACGTAGTGAAGCAGCCAAATGAAAGTGGTCCAGTCGACTGCTAGAAGTAGCTGTAAAGTATGTAAACCACACTAAAGTCGGATTTTTTCAGATCTATGTTTCTCGTAGACTCAACGAATTTTTACGTTGTTCACAAATTGCAACACCTTCTAGGATTTTCACGCCAATTAGGGCCATATAAGCGTGATCTTTTCCAAATGTACGTCTGACCAAAAAGTTTTTCTGGAGTCCAACACTTGATGTTAATGACACTTTTATTGCACACAGTTTTCTTATACCCCTGTCAGGATTCTTCACTACGCGATTGCAGTACAAATAACTTATATTATAGTTTGTTATCCACATCCTGTGTACCACAATTGTTCATTATAAACATTTATAAAATGTTTGTAACTTCTGTCCTGCTGTTTTACACTGATTATGCTAAACATTCAGTAATTCTATTTTCAACTTTTATTATATGTGTCATGGACTTCTGGTCAATAAGTTGTCCTCACCTAAAGTACGTTTGTACTCCCAAGATGTAGTTCTCATTTTAATGAACAACAGGTCACATATTTCTTTTCACTTAAAACTGTGTTGTTAAATACTGTTATGTACATAACCAATATGTATTGATATTTTAGATAATTCATTTGTAACTCGATATCTACATTCCAGCTAATGTGTTTAAGTTTGTACATATGCAAGTACGTATTTTGTTTAGCAATCACTTTAATTGATTATGAGCAGAATTTTTTCTATATGCTTTGCAAAATGTACACTCAATGATTGAGTCCCTAATGCCTTTATCTTAAGGTTTACATTGTTTAAATAATGTTACTCATCGCTACCACTACTATACACATATGTTGTCAATATTCCTTCAAGCCCAATTTGAGTACATGGTTGGTTACACTGTTGTTATTTAGTTCCTCCCCTTCATTATGATACTAGCACTACTGATATACTAAGCTTCTAGTTACGCACTGTAATGTAACTTCATTAACAGATGAAGATTTCCTTTAAATATAGTCCATATGTGACAGTACTACTATAACCTGGATGCATATGAACACTGAGTGATATTTCAACCCATTTAAGAGCACCGTATTTTAGCTTGTTTTAATGTTACAGGTGCGATTTCCATTACGTTTATGATATAATTGACGTTTGTTTATATGCTCATGCATTTCATTACGTATATGCAATGAATACGATACTGTTTAACATTAGGGTTATAAAATGTTTCCTACCTCGCATTCTAACATCTATGTTATCTTATGCCTGGAGATAGAAACTTCGTTTTCTGTTTACATGTGAAACTATACCTAATATGTTCTCCAAAGATAGTCCAGTCCTCTACATTACCAAGTAACATGTCATCGAGATATTTTTATACCATACAACAAAAATTTTCTTTTAAAGATCTTTGATGAACTTATCAACATCTTTTATAAAGTAAAATTTACGGTTCGGATCTTCTCTTCAATACTGCTCTGTGTGCATTTAGTATCTGTGTGTTTGCTTCAAAAGTCCTGTGTCATAAATCTACATTGATGGAATGCACTACAGATTTTTAGTAATGACTAATGCAATATGGTGGCTTAAACCAATTTAACCCTGTAACTATTTATGTTATTTTGCACTTCTTTGTAAAGAACAGTTAACGTTTTCTGAATACTACATACAATTATTTGTATCTTTTTGTAGTATCCATTAATATGGTCCAGGACTGAACCTGGAAGATATTTGGGTTTAATATAAAAGTTTCTGATGGTTCAATTATGTATTTTATACAAAATTTTGTAAGTTGAACAATATTTTTGTTGTTTACTACTTAACTCTAAAATTCCATCGTCTGGTGTACAACAAAAAAACTGACTGAGGTCGTCTCCCATTCCAGTTTTGTCATTAATGTAAAGTTCTGCACCTGAATTGCAAATGGGTGACCAAGGATCCCGTGAACAGTTCCCATGCTCTGTCACCGAAATTTTCGTTCCATGACAACGCTCGGGGAGAAGGGAGGAGGGGGTAAGAGGGGGAGGGGGAAGACTACCTCAATCGGTAAAACGTTCTTCTTTTTTTTACTCCAGATGACAGAATTTTAGTGTTCAGAAATCAGTCGTGTAGGCAATAAAAATATTTTTGATTCAGCAGCTGCTGTGCGGCTACTGAAATTTACAAAATACAATTGTGGCTGCTCCACAAGAATTCGAAGAAAAAGTATAGTCAGAGAGTTAAATTTCAGCACTGGCTAGGAAGAAATAACGCGACACCCTGGGGCCCTGTTCTCGCCATGCACGCACTCATAAAACATTTGCGAGACAACTGGGGCGATTTTTCAGATTAGACCTGCTTCAGCCTGACCTAACGGAATCAACTTCTCCTTTGCAGGAAGTCGTTTCCCTTCAAGTAAAGGTTCCTCCATTCACGTAAACTGCATTTCATGGACGTACTGTGCATTATTCCTACCGCCACATGGTTGCATGAAGAGCTGGTGACCACTTCTGCTGGTTCTAGAATGAGATTTTCACTCTGCAGCAGAGTGTGCGCTGATATGAAACTTCCTGGCAGATTAAAACTGTGTGCCGGAGCGAGACTCGAACTCGGGACCTTTGCCTTTTGCGGGCAAGTGCTCTACCAACTGAGCCACCCTAGCATGACTCACGCCTCGTCCTCACAGCTTTACTTCTGCCAGTACCTCGTCTCCTACCTTCCAAACTTTACAGAAGCTCTCCTGCGATCCTTGCAGAACTATCACTCCTAAAAGAAAGGAAATTGCGGAGACATGGCTTAGCCACAGCATGGGGGACGTTTCCAGAATGAGATTTACACTCAAGCACATCCACCCAGGCTGTGGCAAAGCCATGTCTCCACAATATCCTTTCTTTCAGGAGTGCTAGTTCTGCAAGGTTCGCAGGAGAGCTTCTGTAAAGTTTGGAAGGTAGGAGACGAGGTAGTGGCTTAAGTATAGCTGTGAGGACGGGGCGTGAGTCGTGCTTGGGTAGTTCAGTGGGTAGAGCACTTGCCCCCGGAAGGCAAAGGTCCAGAGTTCGAGTCTCGGTCCGGCATACAGTTTTAATCTGCCAGGAAGTTTCACTTCTGCTGGTTGTTTGTGAGCTTTCAACTCAGCGAACGCAACTCAGTCATATGTAGCGCTCTGGTGTACTGGCGATTGCAGTGCCACTACCCATTCTTGTACTGACAAACAGGGATTGTTCATATCCTTTAACACCAAATGGTAACAGAAAATACGAAGCTAATAAGAACAGAAAGATTTTTTAAATTACATGTCACCGATGTAGCCGAACAGCAGTCCCAGGACTGCTCCAATGTTCTGTGCATAGAACATGACGTCACTGACGATGTGCATGTCGTCGCAGACCCAGTTCATCTCTGACGGCACCGTCTGAGTGTACCACGTGTCGTCGTACTCCCAGCCGTGCTGGCAGGGCACCTCGGAAGCACCGTCCAGGGCGCTTCCGTTGTACATCAGGCACTTGCTGAATGTTCCTCCTTCCCTGTGTAACATACGTAGAACCTCATTATTAATGCATTTTACAACATAATCTGAAAACTATAGCACTGGATACAACTAGTAATCTAGGGCAAAATCCAGAAACCGTTTGAGAAATTTGGTTTGCACACTGTTGTATTGCCTGTCAAAAAACTAGAATCAGCCACAGGACACCAGAGAGAATTATCGTTTACTGATGCTCGCCGCTCCCCTGTGTTTCGTGAGGTGCACTGGATTCATTCCACAGCTGTTTTCTACTGATAGGACTAGAGTGTAAGGAACCTCTTTCGGAAGACACCAATCAGTCCTACCATGTGGACTAAACAGTGAAAGACTTTATATGGAAAAGGACAGTTACGAATTAAACTACTAGTACGTTAAATTTGCCTAATTTTTTGACAAAGTGAAGCACCAGCATGTTGATGAGGTACTCCCATGGCCAACGAGATATCCAATCTCCGACTGACAGAACACACGTTGGGCAAGCTTGGATGTCAACTCTGTCCTCGTGCCAGAATCCAGGAGATAAATGGTTAAAATGGCTCTGAGCACTATGGGACTTAACTTCTGAGGTCATCAATCCCCTAGAACTTAGAACTACTTAAACGTAACTAACCTAAGGACATCACATACATCCATCCCCGAGGCAGGCCAGGAGATAGAGGACGAGTTACAACACATGTAGGTCAGCTTGCCTCGGATACAACGGCAGTAGAACCAATGCATGCATCCAGGACTGAGTGCGCGCAACGCCATACTGCTAAATGGGTTAACACCTCCAGGATTTTTGAAAATTTGACTCGGTTTTTTAGTCACTGCAGTAAGTTCACAAAGCCCTCAACTCATGAATTTTCAATTCGTTTACTCGTTCCTTTTCGTTGCTTCACTTCTTTTGTGAGGCACTGAGTGAGAAATGAAGAAGTGGTCTTTGATGGAAAATAAATATTTTTCTACAGGATTAAAACATAATTGAAATGGTGTAAATCGACATTGTTTCATCCATGAATCTATTGCTGCTTTAATATGTTGTTCTTTACTTTGCAGAAGTATGGTCTTCATGTACAGGTTCCTAGAACTGTAAGCGAATGAGTATGTGAATGAGCTGTGGCGCGGCTCTCGGGCGCAAGACGCTATCGATTACTCCTCTGGTCGAGGTTGGCACTATGTGCGATCGCGAGCGCCTCCTGTCGGAGCGGGTCCTAACGAGGGAGTGAGTGCGAGTACGGGAGTCTGGGGCGGACAGCAGGGGACAACGGACACTGCGGCCGCACTCTGAGGCCACAAGAGAAGAGTTGTTGTGCACGGCCGAGAAGGGAGCATTGAGCAAGGCGGCAGTCAGCATCGCTTTCCGGGGGACAGAGAGTTGCGGCAGTCCAGCGAGCAGACACCAGCTCCGGGAGCAGTGCTCCGGTTTGTCGACGTGACGTGGGTCGTATATGGCGCAGTATAGTTGCTTGGTACGCATCTGCTGCTCCCTTCATGCCCACGTGTGTTGTTCTGTCCGTATGTGCATTGAAAAGGTTACGCTCCGGCTTGAACAGTGGCTTGTGCTTTACATTCATGCATCCTGACTAATTTGTTTTGCTGCAGGCAGCTGTAATTTTCGTCGCTATTGCCTTAGCCCGGTGGTGCCTAGTATCCGAGAACAAGACAGCTAACGTGTGACCTGTTGTTTTGGGCTTTGGAGTCCTGTTTGGGCAACCTAGTTATCACGCACACAAATGTATTGCTGCCGAGTGAGGTTAGTCCTAATCTTGTGGAACTGAGCTTTCAGTGACTGGCTCGTCTGCAAATTAATTAGTTAACTTTTGTGGTGCGTTGTTTTTTGCTTTCAATGGTGAATTTCTTCTCATTCATTTGTGTATGTTTCGCCGTTAATGATAACTGTAAGATAGCAAGGTCTTGAAGGGCTTGCGTATCCTGACAGTAATTTGGCAGCTGTTTAATTTGATTTCTTGTTTATCGGTTTGGTGAAAACTTATGCCAAGTTTACTAATTTCCGCCTGTGGTCCGGAAGTTGGTTTGAAGGTAAATCCGTTGGTGAATCTTTACTGCACCTAACATTTAACTGATCTTGCGTTGAACTAATGCCATTACTAAATCGTTTCTTGTGTGCTATAAATTGTATTACCATAGACAAGGAGACAGGGCACATCCTGTGGTCGAGGGGTAGGCACGGTTGCTGCTTTGCGCGTGGCGTCTTGTCGCACGCTGTCATTTCCCGCGTTAGTACGGGCGGCGAGAGATTTGTTTGCTCGCGGTTGTGTGGCCGCTAGTCAGCTGTGCCTGCTCCCGCTTCAGGGTGTGCCGTGTTTCGTAAGGTGTACGCCGACTTTCAGTCACTGTTACTCCTGTGTTGCAGTCGGTCGCTTACCGAAACGTTAGTCTGTTTTAGTAAGGTGGCCACTGGGCCGTGGCGATGTCGGTTGATGATCAGCGTTGGGGCGGTCGTCCGCTCTGAGTGGCATCGGCCGCTTGGACTTGGCAGTTACCTTCTGGTTAAACAGATCAGGTTTGTTTATTTGCTGTAAATTCCTAAGTAGTTTGTGAGAAAAGTTGTAACTAAGCTTTTCATGATTTTACACAATTCAAGCATTTTGGTAAGGCATTTTCCTATCTATGTTTTATTTAAATGAGAATTCTTTATTGGGGTTATTCACCTGTTGAAGCTTAACATAATATTTGTAACTCAGCTTTCATGATTTTACTTAATTTAAGCGTTCTTGTAAAGCAGTCTTTTATCTACGTTTTATTGATTGGTAATTCTTTATTGGGGTTATTCACTGGTTGAATGTTAACATATGTTTGTAACCAAGTTTATGTCTCTGCTTAATTGAGATTTGTTAAGAGCCTTTATTGCTGGAAGATCATTAAAGCTTGAGTGGTTGTAATTGTTAATACTGTTGTCTATGTTGTGGGCTACCCTCCCACTTCCACAGCCAAGCTGTCCTATCTACCAGTACAGTGAAGACCGTAAGGTAATGACACTGTGTCAAATGTGCAAATGTGGTAGTCCTTACTCAAAGCCGGGGAGTAATATTGTTCGGTAATTTACCTTCAAAACAATTACCGGTATACAAATTCATTGCCTTTCAAGTCACCGCCAACTCTCTCCTGGACCAGAAATGAAACGTGGAAACACATTTTAAAATGTTTATTTTCTAATGTATTTTCAAAAATAGGAATTTACACATACAGAAATATGTGGGGTTTTTAACGATACGTCAGTGAGATCCAGTGAATACCATTACCATTTTGGTTCATGTGGTGGAGCGGAGCCTGTGATCTGGAGCAAAAGGTTGGAATCAAACAACAAGAGGAGTGCACAATGGACATGGAGGCGAGAATCAAATTGGAACACAAATAGGTCTGTTACATTTACTGATCTGTTTCCAACTGAAGGCATTCCTCTAATTTCTGCACACACGCACACACATACACACACACACACACACACACACAGACACACACACACACACACACACACACACACACACACACACAAATACGGCATATCATTGATAATTCATACTGTTCTTTGACCAATAGGAGACAAATTTCAAGTGGCTGAAAACCAGTGCAGGGCCAACGGCCTTGCCGCAATGGTAATACCTTTTCCCGTCAGATCACTGAAGATAAGCACTGCCTAGCGCTGTTGGCAAGCGGGGTGCACGCAGCCCTTGTGAGGCAAACTGAGGTGCTACTCGGTTGAGAAGTAGCGGCTCTGGTCTCGTAAACTAACAAAACGGCCGGGAAAGCAGATATCACCAATATCATTTTTTCATTGTTTAGCAGGGGTCAACTCAAAACAAATAGCGCTCATCACGCCTTTCATGCCAGTGTCGACAAAAAGTGTCGGTTTTTGTTTCCCATTACAAACAAAATGATACTTAAAGCGTAATTTCAAGTACCCATTCTACAGAGCTGATCCAGGTTAGTATGAGGTTAATTACCCCTGAGGGGTAAATGAAATTTTCTAAAACAATTCGATTCTGTTTCAGTCATGAAACTAAATCATTTTCAAAAGTTTTTGAAGTTCGTGGTAAGGTCTTATGGAGCGAAACTGCTGAGGTCATAGGTCCCTAGGCTTACGCACTACTTAATCTAACGTAAACTAACTTACACGCACACATCAATGCCCTGGGGAGGACTCGAACCTCCGACGGGGGCAGCCGCGCAGACCGTCACAAGGCGCCTCAGAACGCGCGGCTACCTCGCGTGAACATTTGAAAAATATTATTACTATTATCACAATTTTGAAAGAATGTAGTACTGATTATATAAATTATCAATAATTATTGTTTCTCAATTAGCAGCATTAATACGGTGGAGGGTACAGGTTCCTCACATAGACCAATACACACATACGTTGCGCTCTGTCCCGTACATCGCTGATGATAAAAGCGAGACATACACGTAACAAATGCTAATTATCTCAAGAAAACGTCTTCCCCAAGCTATAGATAGGACCTGCAGTAGTTCATAAACTGCACCATTACTCTCCTCCAAAGAGATAAAAGAAATAATTGTCAGGATGTAACAGCAGTAATTCCACAATCGCTTCTATAGTGCTGTTATTATTGTTATTATTATTATTGGATTTACAACTACACTAGTGGCCATAAAAATTGCTACAAAAGAAGAAATGCAGATGAGAAACGGATATTCATTGGACAAATGTATTAAACTAGAACTGACATGTGATGAGATTTTCATGCAATTTGGGTGGATAGATCCTGAGAAATTAGTACCCAGAACAACCACCTCTGGCCATAATAAAGGTCTTGATACGCCTGGACATTGAGTCAAACAGAGCTTGGATGGTGTGTACAAGTACAGCTGCCCATGCACCTTCAACACGATAACACAGTTCATCAAGAGTACTGACTGGCGTATTGTGACGAGCCAGTTGCTCGGCCATCATTGACCAGACGTTTTCAATTGGTGAGAGATCTGGAGAATGTGCTGGGCAGGGCAGAAGTCGAACTTTTTCTGTATCCAGCAAGGACCGTACAGGACCTGCTACATGCGGTCGTGCATTATCCTGCTGAAGTGTAGGGTTTCGCAGGGATCGAATGAAGGGTAGAGCTACAGGTCGTAACACATCTTAAATGTAACGTCCACTGTTCAAAGTGCCGTCAATGCGAACAAGAGGTGACCGAGACGAGTAACCAATGGCACCCCCTACCATCACGCCGGGTGAGAGGCCAGTATGGCGATGATGAATATACGCTTCCAAAGTGCATTCACCACGATGTCGCCAAACACGGATTCGACCATCATGCTCCTGTAAACAGAACCTGGATTCATCCGAGAAAATGAAGTTTTGCCATTCGTGCACCCAGGTTCATCGTTGAGTACACCATCGCAGGCGCTCCTGTCTGTGATGCAGCGTCAAGGGTAACCGCTGCCGTGGTCTCCGAGCTGATAGTCCATTCTGCTGCAAACGTCGTCGAACTGTTCGTGCAGATGGTTGTTGTCCTGCAAACGTCACTATCTGTTGACTCAGAGATCGAGACGTGGCTGCACGATCCGTTACAGCCACGCGGATAAGATGCCTGCTATCTCGACTGCTAGTGATACGAGGCCGTTGGGATCTAGCACGGCGTTCCGTATTACCCTCCTGAACCCACCGATTCCATATTCTGCTAACAGTCATTGGTTCGCGACCAACGCGAGTAACAATGTAGCGATACGATAAACCGCAATCGCGATAGGCTACAATCCGACCTTTATCAAAGTCGGAAACGTGATGGTACGCATTTCTCCTCCTTACGCGAGGCATCACAACAACGTTTCACTCGGCAACGCCGGTCAACTCATGTCAGCACGTTGTAGGTGTCGGCACCGCCGCTAACCTTGTGTGAATGCTCTGAAAAGCTAATAATTTGCATATCACAGCATCGTCTTCCTGTCGGTTAAATTTCGCGTCTGTAGCACGTCATCTTCGTAGTGTAGGAATTTTAATGGCCAGCGCATTACTGTTACTGTCTGAAGTCCGACGCAAATCTTTATCAGTCTGAAGTCTTCCAATTTCCGACCATTCAGAAGTAGGAGGACAGCAATCAATCGAACAGTAACAACACTGCACACATTTTAACTTGGTTGATTTTAAATGCATCTGCAGTGTGCACGTCAAGCAATTGTACAATGGACAGTAATAATGCCAGGGAATTTGGCTTTGTAATAAGTGTCTGCCCTCACTGCAGATAGTTAGCTTTCTTATCCGAGGAGTTGTGGGTAACACTTGCCATGCACCACGAACTCCTTCGTCATTCATTCTAACATCTTCCCTTCCCTCCCTAGTCCCCCCCCCCATTCACACACACACACACACACACACACACACACACACAAACCAAGTATCATTCATCTTTCGTCGCTTTAAAAATAAATGTGTTCAAGAAAAGTCTTTCATTCTATAGTTAGGTGCTAAAGATGGTAATGTGGAGGAGGGCGGCGGTAACAAACGGCAGGGCTCGGCAGACGGTGGGAGGGGGTGAGGGCGGGGGTGCTAGCTATTGTCTGACTGCACTTAGGGGTAGTGGTCTAGAAAAGGTTGGGAACCACTGGTCTAGTGCTATATTTTTATCGATATGTATTAACCAGGTTAGTAAAACACAAACAATAACCGGTACTACGGCACCGACTGAGCACCGCTGCATGATTGGCAGGAGCGGTCTGCATCCGCCAGGCCAATCGTATCACTGCCCGAGTAATGGTTATTGTTCGAGTTTACCGACCCTTTTAAATACATGTACATAAAACAAATATTGAACCAGGCGAATCTGAGACCGCCTTATCGAATGAGCACGTAAAATTACGCTAATAGATCATTTTCTTTCTGAAGGGTAAACAAACCGATACTTTCCGTCGAGACTGGGCATCGCATGAAAGACGTGATGAGGAGTACTGACTCCAGCTACGCACTGCAGAAACGACAGTGCAGATGTCTGACGAAACACCAGAGAAAATGTGCCTGACAGCTGTTAGGAGGGACACATTGTATACACTAGGTGATCAAAAATATCCGGACACCTGGCTGAATATGACTTACAAGTTCGCGGCGCCCTCCATCGGTAATTCTGGAATTCAGTATAGTGTTGGCCTAGATGAGAGCTTCCCCTCTCGCAGGCATACGCTCAATCAGGTGCTGGAAGGTTTCTTGAGGAATGGCAGCCCATTCTTCACGGAGTGCTGCACTGAGGAGAGGCATCGACGTCAGTGCACTGGCACGAAGTCGGCGTACCAAAACATCCCAAGGGTGTTCTATAGGATTCAAGTCAGGACTCTGTGCAAGCCAGTCCATTACAGGGATGTTACTGTCGTGTAACCACTCCCTCACAGGCCGTGCATTATGAGCAGGTGCTCGATCGTGCTGAAAGATGCAATCGTCATCCCCGAATTGCTCTTCCACTGTGGGGAGCGAGAAGGTGCTGTGATAGCGCCACGCAAAACAACAAGGGGTGCTAGCACCTTCCATGAGAAACACTGTAACGCCGGAAATGCATATCCTCCTATTTCCATCTATTGTACTATAATATTTTTTCCTTATTTTGTTACCTGAAGATATAACATTTCTGTGTCTTCGTATATTGTAATTGTTTTACTATTTGTATATATATGCATTTTTGTCGATGTATAATTGGTTTGTTTCGTAAATATTATTTGTATTTTTACGCTGGGTCTTGCCTAGGGAAAACTGCTATCGAACGATAACATCGATAGGTTGTGTGAAGAATCAAAGTGTGTAGGATCTTTTGTAGTGTTAACTCTGCCGCGTGGAGCGCGGGCTGAGCAGAGACAGTCTGGTGGGAGTAACAAGTGGAGCAGGTGTGTTGTGTGAAGCTCCCGCGAATTGCCGCGCTTTCGGGGTTTGGCAGCATGTAATTGCACCCGACTCGCGATGATAGTTTCTGACATGGTGTCGCGGACGGGAAACATTAGCTAGCGCACATCAAGAGACCGTTTCGTCTGGTGACCGTGTCGAGAAGAAGGCGCGCCAACATCCAGCTTCTGTAACAGCGACGGCCGACAATGAGTGACTGTCGCCACCTCCTCGATCGACGGCTTCAAACCTTCAATCAACCGACAAGGAAGACTGGA
Organism: Schistocerca cancellata; assembly: GCF_023864275.1. NCBI lineage: Eukaryota > Metazoa > Arthropoda > Insecta > Orthoptera > Acrididae > Schistocerca > Schistocerca cancellata. Next base: position 856,986,832 of record NC_064628.1, read on the forward strand.
CGCACATAAAGTTTTAGAACTGTATGGCAGACCTCAGCTTTTAAAACGGTTCAAATCACAAAATTACAGCAATGTAGAATGAACCTTTGTTGCTCATTGTCCCAATTGAATTACCAAGCAGGGTCCCTTCCTTTTCCGGAATGAACCCGAGTGTCGTTGAAATTCAAACGCCAGCATTAAAGTAACATTATCCTATTTCACTGCTTTAATTTCAAAGTTCAGTTAAGGTATTCATAGCTGGCTACAATATTCAGATTACACAAGCACAAATTAAGAGTGCGAGTTTTGTTACCGTATTTTAGCTTGCCTGTGACTGCAGCTCAGCTTGGTACGTACTAAATTTTACTATTGTTAATTGTTCAGAATCATTTAATTCAAGTTCAAAGTTAAATCCCTTATTTCTAAATTGCGTAGATTCAAGTAGCTTTTGAAACGATTGTTGAGGTAGTCCAAGACTAACCGTATTTGACTGAATTTCGATGTGCTTCAGAAAGAAAGCTCACTATTAACTTCAGTCACTAAATTAACTTTCGATTTTCCTGTTTTATTAATTCTTTTGCTAAATTAAGTCAGAGTGTAGCGAAATTTATTACTTCAGACAAACTTTCAGTTTTCACACTACACGTGTCAACCTTCAGTTGCCACGCTTCTAGTGCTAATTATATGTGTAATAACCTTTCTTTTTCAGTTACTATAGTAATTGTCCTTAGGACTGGCGACCGTAATTTCCCCCAAATCTCAAATATCTAATTACCGCTAGTTAACTGTTAACGTAACGGCCGCACATTTACTTTCTTTACCCCTTTTCAAAATTAATTTCCACCAGTTTCATTTGCATTTTTCCTTTCATTGAGATGTAACCCTTTCCTCCCTCTTTACCGACAGTTTAACTTCGGTGACGATTGCTTTTCCCAAATTTCCATTAGGTACACACGGTTTAATTTTTCACTGTCATTAAGGTCGATAAGTGAGGGGGAGGTTACAACACGACCACACCATAATACCACCACCTCCGAATTTTAGTGTTGGTACTACACACGCTGGCAGATGACGTTCACCGGGCATTCACCATACCCGCACCCTGCCATCGTATCGTCACTTTGTGTGACGTGATTTGTAACTCCACACAATGTTTTTCCAGTGGTCAGTACTCCAATATTTACGCTCCTTAGACCAAGCGATGCGTCGTTTGGCCTTTACCGGCGTGATGTGTGGCTTATGAGCAACCGCTCGACCATGAAATGCAGTTTTTCTCACCTCCCACCTAACTGTCATAGTACGAGCAGTGGGTCCCGATGCAGTTTGGAATTTCTGTGTGGCAGTCTGGATAGATGTCTGCCTATTACGCATTATGATCCTCTTCAGTTGTCGGCGGTCTCTGTCAGTCAACAGACGAGGTCGGCCTGTACGCTTTTGTGCTGTACGTGTCCCTTGACGTTTCCACTTCCCTATCACGTCTGAAACAGTGGACGTAGGGATTTTTAGGAGTGTAGAAATCTCGCTTACAGACGTACGACACAAGTGACACCCAACCACCTGACCACGCTCGAATTCCGTGAGTTCTGAGGAGCACCCAATTCTGCTCTCTCAGCATGTCTAATGACTACTGAGGTCGCTGATATGGAGTACCTGGCAGTAGGTGGCAGCACAATGGACCTAATATGAAAAACGTACGTTTTTGGGGGTGTCTGGATACTTTTGATCATATAGTGTACATGCCAGTGTAAGACTTAATGTTCCTGATTCTGTCATCTCTGCAAAAATTCTGTTTCCAGTTTAATTTCTATAGATATTTGTTAGTATCTGTGAGAGTGTGCTTTGCACTGGGAATTTTGCAATTTGCGGCACACCTCGTTCTGTCCCGCGCAGCCAGCCACTGCTCCTGAAGTAATGCGTCAAAAGGAGGCACTGCTCGAGCCAGTCAGAAGTTGCACTGAGACAAACGAATGAGTTCTTGGCAGAGCCAAATGCAAGATCCTCGAGAAGCTGATGTACTGCCTGAGTGAATTTTCTGCTGATAGTTGCACCCTGGTGGTTTTAAGACTGATACGGTGCACTGTGTTTTGTGCGATTGGTGCCTTGGGTGTACTTGCCAGCAACAGCATTCTACGTGGTACCTGATGTAGGTGTGCACAGTCAGTGAGAGAAGTTAACTTTCTTAAACTACACGCTGTGAACTCAACCAATTTTATTTGGTCGAGAATGCTTTTGTTTAGACTACACACCGAGCTTAAATCAGTTGTTGGCACAATTGTACAAAGCATTCATCTTCGTATTTGTTCTATGCGAAAGTTCAATTGAACAGATAGTTTGAAGAAGAAACCAAGTGCAGGAAAATCGATTTTGGTTTGTTTTGTTTTACCAAAACTGTGTTAGCATATAGGCGCACATTGTGAGCTATAAGTGAGATATAAAAACGGAGGAACAAAACCCACTCATCTGCCGGCTTAATTAGACTTGGAAAATACTCTTCAGTTTGAAGAACGGAACGTATTGCAGTTTCGAATTCGTTCACCCTCTGCGCTGGTGGTCCTACCTGCTGTTCAGTTGCTTAATACATCGCGTTTTCAGTGCATCACGGTATTGTTTTGTGTTTAATCTGGAACGTCTGAGTTTACACATCCGTCATATAAGCAAATGAATGACAGTAATTGATGTAGTAGCTAAGCTAGATGTTTCAAATGTTCGTTTGGAGTTTCTAATGTGATGCCATGGTTTTTGTTGTAGGCCACATTTCCTGACGAAGTATGTAGCATGCTGCTGTTGCAAATGAACAATTTGAACCCTGAGATTAAATAACTTCATCTTCTCAGTGGCACCTGATAAGGTCAAAACTGTAACACCACTTCAGTGCGCTTTCACCTTGCATCCGTAGCTACTGTTCGATTCACAAAAATATGTGATACGTTAGTACCTCCCAAAGCGAGGGCACTCCTTTCTTCGAGGTAATCGCAATTTTGGGATTGCGGAAAGGAAAATCAAGCGACTACACAGAATTTAAATACCACCATAATACACTGATTTAATTCAATTCACAAGGAAAATAAGATGTAATATTACTCAAATCTCTGAAGAAAATACACTGGATTTCAACAATCAGTGGCCTTAATTCCTAAAATAATCAACAAAGTTCCTGTAAAAGTCCCCATTTTCGATTTACAAGTCCAGGCAGTTACAATATTCCTTCCGCAGGGGTTAATTAACTGTATCTGCGTGAAAAATATTTTCTTTGCCGCAAGAGAACAATGCAGGATGCCCCACATTCCATCGGAAACCGTGTGCAGTGAAAAAATCCCGATACAGGATATGAAGGTACAACATGTACCCAAGATAGTTACATCCATTCCATATGAGAACTGGCCACTTTGCGAGGCGGTGCTGATGTGACCAACAACAGCTACTGCGAGGGCGGAGAAAATGAAGCCCATTGATGGTCTTCAGAATAAATTTCATAGATAAGGCTTTCAAAGCCTGTGAGAAGTATAGATGTTTCTTGCGTATGTCGTATTTTTTAAATGATTTGTGAAATGTAACTGATTCTGATGTTGTAATATGAAGTTTTAGTGCTTAATTCATAATCAGTTTGAAGAAGGGAACAAATTCTTGGTTTTTGATATTGTGACGCCTCCTTCGCAACAATTCATCGTCCTAAAGTTCTGATATAGGAGTCTAATGTAAAGAATCTCATGTAACTGTTTGGTTAAGACAAAATTAGAATTAAGAACAGGCGAAAGTTTTTTTTTTTTTTGTATTTACTCACAAAACGATATTTTCGTTTAGTTCCCTTCTTCGAACTACAGAATCAATTGTGTGTATTAATATATTAGATTTTTTAAGATATTTGTGTCGGTGTTTTGGTGCTACAGGAGAATATATTAATTTACTGAAAATGTAAAAGCATGCTGTTGCTCACATGTATTTTATGTTTAATAATTTAATACTTAAATTCATTTCCATGGCTGCACAACCATGAGCCTGACCCCATTCCAGCTATGTTCTACACAACAGTTTCCATTCCACTGTAAGCATATGATTTGTCATATTGACTGTTGTTTTGCTCTGTGATTAAATTCATGATTCATATTAGTATTTTGGATTTGTGGGATTTCTGGGATTGTGAGCTGTTCTATTCCGATCTGTTTATCATTTATTTTATGTTGATGCGAAGGAACTTTATATAATTCCTTTTTCTATTCTATTTAATACTGAGAAAAGTGTTAATGTGTGAACTTTTCCATGTAGCAGGTGGCAGCATTCTTGAAACTGTTAACTGATCTCATGGGGGTATTTTCTTTATGTACTTTGTGCCTGGCTTCCCTGCTATTGTGCTGACGACTTTTTTTTCTTTTTCGTGAGTAAATTTTTGATGGCCAATAGTTCGAACAACTTTAGTTCTTCAACAATATTTTTTCTTATATGATTCGTATTTGTTTCATTCATATATTACTGCAAATCCGTGATCATTACAGTGTAAATCCTGCCTGTTTTGTAATTATGTTTTACCCTCCCTAATCCCTTCCTATAGTTTTGTTTCTCTAATGTGCTTGCCTGTTATTTTTCTGTATGTTTCTCTCAGTTTTCTTGTTTTTGATTAAATCGTTTACTCATTTTACTATCAGTTCGATTATTAGTCTGTTACTGATACTGCATTTTTCCTTCTGATGCTAAAATATAACTAATGTTTGCATTTGTTATATTGTTCTTGTTAACTTTATATTTAAGAAATTTGTCTGTGACAGTTATATTTCCACTACATTCAGTTGCAAATTTATTATTCTTGAGTAAAATTTGTGTGGAAAGTTTTAACTATGTGTGTGTGTGTGTGTGTGTGTGTGTGTGTGTGTGTGTGTGTGTGTGTGTGAGTGAGACAGAAGGGGGATGCAGGAAGGGGGATAGAGAGACAGACAGACAGACACACAGACAGAAATAGAAAGAGAGAGAGAGAGAGACAGAGGAAGAGGGACAGAGGGAGGTGAAGAGAGAAATGTAAGTAGTACACGTGCAAATTGTATAGTTTTTCGTTTAGATCAAGTTCTTTCCCACACTGTCGCCTAATTTCAGTAAAGAATGGCCAGTCTATTTCAGATATTAAGGAAATTTCATATTTTATTTTTCTTTGAGTCTTTCAAGTTCTCAGATGGCTGTGAGCACTATGGGACTTAACAGCTGAGGTCATCAGTCCCCTAGAACTTAGAACTATTTAAACCTAACTAACCTAAGGACAACACACACATCCATGCCCGAGGCAGGATTCGAACCTGCGACCGTAGCAGTCGCGCGGCTCGAGACTGAAGCGCCTAGAACCGCTCGGCCACACCGGCCGGCTCAAGTTCAATTTCTATATAATTTCAACTATGCCTATCTGCCACTCAGACTTGTTCCTCAGGACAGAAGCAATTCATTTAAGAGGAAGCTACTAAAGTCAACATCACACGACCCACAACGGCGTCTCTGCACAATAAACCAGCGTACCCATGCCACCGTTTAGCCAATGGGGGACATGAATATGGGGGTCATGTCTGTGGTTACTGTAGAGTCTAGTTGGGAAAATCACAGCTGCAACTCTCCCTTGTGATACTGACTTCGGCAAGAACGGACAACTCCTGCCGTCCACACATGGTCCTGCTCACCAGGACCAGCCACCACTCTCACAAAACTAAACCAACACCTGTCCCGCAACCTACTTAGTTCATCTCTTTGTCCAGACACCTAGACTGGTAATCAACCTTTATCTGTGCCCCAAGGGAAGCCTTTCCCATATTCTGAGAACCAAGACTACAGATCAAGTATTCTTCATTAAAAATCTCTTATTTCCGCACCTGCCTTCTGATGCTCCTGTTCTGCATCCTGCAAATCTGGTGTCAGAATCCAACCCATTTTTCAGTATGGCCGATTACCATGAAATTTTGGTTCAAATTCAAAACTTTGTGGCCAGTTATAATAGTTGTTGCTGTTACTCTGTGCAAGCCAGGAGTTTAATGGTCATGTCTTTCTGTGTGGGCTGAGATGCACCTCGTTAGCGCGTTCCAGTATTCCTGGGGTAGAGTCTAACTTGCTACCACACTGCTGTGTGTGAGCTGAGCACAAGCCCTGCACCTACTGTCATCGTGCAAGTGAGCTGCTTGCCAGTGCCTCCCCTGGAGGGCAGAGCGCATCAGTGCACTGTGACTGATTGTTACGGCATGCTGCTGGCCAGAGGAATGCCCCATTGGCTACAGGTCAACCACTAGCGCCCCTCAACACCTGCCTGCCTGCTTGCCATGCCAGTCCCACCGTGGCAAGCTGCTCATCAGTGCATGGCTTAGCTGCCAGCCACAGTGCTGCCAGCATTGTGGTCTCTTCGCCATGGCGACCTCCAGCCATGTGGCCCATCTGCTCTAGCTGTCTGTGCCGTAGACCATGCTGTCTCAAGCCACTCACATATGAGCCCATTTGACGCTACCAACCTCATGCCATGCCCCCTCCATCGCCACCATCGCACTTTGCTCGCCATGGTTGCACCAGCCCTCTGAAATCTGAATCCATGCAGCCCATCTGCTACAGTTGTCTTTTCTGTGGACCATGCTGCTTGATGCCACTTACTCATGTGCCCCATTTCATGCCACCAACCTTATTCTGTAGCTGACCCATCACCACCATCAGGCCACCTTTGTAATGGCTACACCAGGCTGCAGCAACCTGTAGCAAAGTGGCTCATCTGCTGTATCTTCCCCTGCTGCAGATCATGTTGCTTACTGCCACTTAGTCACATACTCCACTAGCCTCATTCCGTTACCAACCTGTCGACAAAATGGTGCTGGCCTCGCGATGGCCACACCAGCCCACTGTAACCTGTAGCCATGCGACTCATATACTGTAGCCCTTTGTGCCGCCCTTGTAGCAGCACTTTCAACTTGCCATCATCCTGCAGACGCTGTGTGCTTGTCGCCCTATCAGCCACTTGTTACCAGGAATCCTGGCGCCCAGTTGTATGGTGCACAACGCTCACCTCCATGAGGACCACCTGCAAACTATATGTCAAAGCAGCCTGCCAAGAGCTGTTCAGCCTGAGGGTCCTGGCAACGACATCTGTGTCATTTTCCGCTTCAATGCTGTTCCTGTTAGCTACGTCAGGTCCACACAACCCACATACACATTGCTGCCATCAACCATCACACAAAGTGCGTCACACTGGCCAGTGCTATGACTAGGTGAGCACCCTTGAACATTGATTAACGAATGCAATTGGGGACTCTCAGACCTTGGAACTATAGTTTTAATTGGACAGTGTTAAACCTATTGTGGTCAGTTTGTTTATGGAGGACTTTGAGGAACGTGCATTGGAGTCAGCGACCTTGAAACCTGCGTGTTTTTCAGATATGTAGACGATACTTTCGTTGTTTGGCCTCATGGTAGTGAGAATTTAAACCGGTTTTTGCAACACCTGAATTCAATCCACCCGAATATTCAGTTCACTATGGAGGTGGAAATGAATGGATGCCTTCCCTTCCTTGATGTGTTGGTCAGAAGGAAGACTGATGGTACGTTGGGACGTTCTGTTTATAGGAAGCCTACTCACACTGACTTGTATCTGCGAGCTGATAGTTGTCACCATCCAGCTCTGTGTGAAGGAGTACTTCGTACCTTGGTTCACAGGGTCCAAGTTATCTCAGACTCTGATAGTTTGGCAGCTGAGCTATCACATCTCGAAGTTACGTTTCGTCAGAATAGTTATAGTGAGAGGCACATCAAACGTGCGTTGCGCTATCAGCCTTCTATGCAACGGGTGAGTGACGATAGCAACGAAGTGGCACCTAAGTCTACGGCCTTTTTGCATTAAGCAGGAAGCATATCCAACAGGATTGGCCGTATTTTGCGAAAATATGATGTGAAATGTGTTTTTCGACCACCTTCTAAGATTGTGGCCCTGTTGGCGTCCGTAAAAGATGATCTTGGTTTGCGTAAGGCTGGTCTCTATCGTATTCCTTGCAGCTGTCGCATGTCATATATTGGTCAGGCAATGAGGACCGTGCAAGACCGGTGTATTGAACATAAGCGTCACATACGCTCACAACACCCGAGCACATCCGCTATTGCAGAACATTGCCTTGACACCAGTCATCCTATGAAATACAGCAACACGGAGATTCTGGCTTGCACGTCCAGCTATTGGGATAGTGTTATTAAGGAAGCTGTTGAAATCAAACTATCAAGCATTCTTATAAACAGAGATGGTATATTATGTTTAAATGCTGCTTGGAATCCGGCTCTCTCTCATAAAAAGAAACAGAGGGACACAATTACTGCAACCTGACCTGTAGATATATAGTCGCTATCGATATATCTGATGTTGGTTGTCTTTGGCTGTGTGTTGACTCTGCTGTTACTTGTTCTGTGTGTAGTATCTTCCTTGTTTCTCCTCTGTGAACCGAGGTGTTAAATTCCCTTGCACATTGCTTCCTCCTTGCAGTTGTGCCTTGAGAATGGCAGGGTGTGCTCCTATCGAAATATGGGCGGTGGTCGACGACGTCATCTGGCAGTAAACACGTAAGTTATTCGAGTGTTAAACTAGAATTTTTCATCTCCACTTTCAATTACAATTCATACAAGAAACCCTCTGAATGCTAGGTCACAAAAAGCCAATAATGTTTTTACAGCATTTTGTACCTCATACAGCGTCTTCCATGCAACCAAAATATAGCCATCTAATGGACCAGGTGGCGGGACTGGAAGCATCCACTGGTGCCCACAGCATGAGGTTACGGGGCGTATTTGAACTGCTTAGTTGACGAGTAATTCACAGTCGTGCTACTGTGCTAGTGGTGTTAATACAGAACAGAGCAATGGGGACGACACACAAAGCAAATATTCCATTGTATCTACAACAGAAGTTATCGACATTTCATCAGAGAGGAACACAATGAATTTCACAGCCTGAGCAGGAAGACGCATATGAAAATTAGCGCTTCTGCGAGATGAGTTAGCGGTTTGTGTGGTGTCGTATACGCTCGCCTGTGTGGACAATGTACATGAGGAGTACAGTGATGAAGGTACGTGCTTAACATGAAATGATAATTAAATCAAGATCTTAGCCTGTCGACAGGCGTTGATATACATGAACGGGGACAGTTGAAAATGTGTGCCCAGACCGGGACTCGAACCCTGGATCTTCTGCTTACATGGCAGGCGCCCTATCCATCTGAGCCACCGAGGGCACGGAGAATAGTGCGACTGCAGGGACTAACCCCTCCATGCTCCCCGTGAGACCCACATTCCCAACTTAATGTCCACACACTACATTCGTAGTGCACCTGCCCGCTACACTCATTACTCGCGGCAGACAATCTTACAGTAGTTGTGTACTCACCTGATGATGGCCGGACGTCTCTGGGCCGAAATATCGTGGCAGAATGTCGACGGGATCCGGCTGCATATCCGGAAATTATAGAAGAATCTTACAGAGTCCCGTAAGAGTTCGGGCAATGCGTGTGCATCCAACACAGAAGAAGAAGGTCAATGACCGGTTAGCCTTAACTATATGAAGATGGTATCCGTTGTTTCGGACGTGTCCGAAAGAACAGATACAATCTTCATATACATGCTTAACAAGTGAAAGTGATACTGAAACAGGTATCGAGCGATGTAGTTAATCATCCCTTGGACAGAGAGCCACAAATCCCGTCTATAGTGAAACGCAATAAAGGACAATCGTTGTCCAACGAGTGCCGGGTACTAAAACATATTTACGTATTTGAAAAATCATCCACAGCATATTAAAAAAAAAAACAATTATGAATAGATTTCGAGTAAGCTTGCAGCAGTAGAACCAGGTAGTGTGTTAGAAAAACAACGGATATTCAAAAGAGGACAAGGCGCACTTGTTACAAAAACAAAAAGAGATGTTTGAGCGTTTCAAGGATGCTCGATGAAATTTACAAAATATGCCTGACGGTAACATACTAGATTATCCACACCAAATTTCGGGGGACTTGTATTACAGTGATTTTAAGGGAAGCAGTGGTTCGCTGCGTAACTTCAAATTGTGCCGCGGAACTGGAAGACGTAATATGACGGAATTTCAAACAAAGAATCAAGTTGACGATGTGGAATCGGCCCAGAAATTTATAGATCAGATAAGCAAACTTATCCCATCATTCAGTAAGGAATTTTTTCTCAGTTTCGACAAATCGGGATTTGAAGAGGACATGGATTTGAAAGGAACCCTGGAAATTAGAGGCACCGAGGGAGTTGTATAAATATCAACGAACATCAAGGCCTTGCATTTTGTATACAATTTTTGTGTCTGTTAATGTGGATTATGAATTGGCTGGAAAGTTATTTACTGTGCTTCGAGAATTGAGTAAGTCGTGACACTTTCATTAGGAAGCGGTTGTTTCTGACTTGTTAGCGATCGTTATTTCATAGGTAGAACAGTTTATTTGGTAGCTGTGAAATTTTAATTCGTTGCTTTGGTCACATTGTTGCGCGTATTTGGTGTGTAAGACAGTGGGAAAGACACCCGTGAACTGCATCGGTTGTAGATTCTTAAGCGTTGCTTTTTTTTAATTAATTTTGATATCTACTAGTCATGTTAGTAATATTTTTAGATGGCTGAGGTGTGGAATATGACGAAAAAGTGATATATTTTTAATGACAAATTTCATTAAGGAATAAATATATTGAGAAGCAGTAGTTAGTAACCCTAGTTCCCTAAACAGGCTTCTGCAGTATCTTCTTGAGTTCACACCACATATAACTCTTACTGCACGTTTTTGTGCCCGGGAAACTTTAGCTTGGCTTCATGAATTACCCCAAAAAATAATCCCATATGACAGTATGAAATGAAAGTAAGCATAGTATGCCAGCTTTTTCATTTTTATATTCCCTATGTCTGACAAAATTCGCATTCCAAACAGAGATTTGTTAAGACACTTCAGCAGTTCTTTGGTGTGCTCCTCCCAGTTGAATTTATTATCAAGCTGTAATCCCAAGAATTTAACACTGTCCACTTCTTGACATCGTATGTTAGACATATACTCGTGGGACATCCCTTACAAGTTCTGAACTGCATGTAGTGTGTTTTTTCAAAGTTTAGTGACAAAGAATTGGCTGGGAACCAGTGATTAATGTCCACAAATAGTTTATTAGCTGCTCTTTCTAAGACTACACTTGATTTGCTATTTATTGCAATGTTTGTATCATCGGCAAACAAAACGAACTTGGCATCTGGTAATGTTACTGATGAAAGGTCATTGATATACACAAGAAAATGTAGGGGCCCTAAAATGGAGCCTTGTGGGACCCCACATGTAATTGGTTCCCAGTTGGATGATGCCTGATAGCTTGATACATGTCTCTTTCCTAATAACACCCTTTGTTTCCTGCCAGAGATATAAGATTTGAACCATTTTGCAGGATTTCCTGTTATACTATAATACTCTAATTTACTGAAAAGGATATTGTGATTTACACAGTCAAATGCCTTTGACAGATCACAAAATATACCAGTTGCCTGCAATTTTTTGTCTAATGAATTAAGTACATTTTCACCTTAAGTGTAGATAGCCTTGTCAATATCAGAACCTTTTAGAAATCCAAACTGTGACTTTGACAGTATGTTATTTGCGATAAGGTGGTTATAAAGCTGACTGTACATTACTTTTTCGAAAATTTTTGAGAATGCCTTCAACAGTGAAATTGGACGGAAATTTGATGCTATTTCTTTATCTCCCTTCTTAAACATTGGCTTAACTTCAGCATATTTCAGGCATTCAGGAAATATTCCACTGATAAATGACTGCTTACACAGATAGCTTAATATGTTACGTAGCTCAGAATCACATTCTTTAATTAACTTTGTTGATATTTCATCATACCCACTAGATGTTTTTGATTTTAAAGATTTTATGATGGACATTATTTCTGTTGGGGTAGTGAGGGTCAAATTCATATTATGGAAGTTGCTTGAAATTTCTGGTCTGAGGTATTCCATAGCAGCATCTACCAAACCTGACAACCCCATCTTTTCGGTAACAGTTATAAAATGTTTATTAAAAAGTTCTGCAACACTATACACATCTGTCACCAATATATCATTTACTCTTAATGCTATTTGTTCCTCTTCATGTCTCGTTCTACCAGTCTCCTCCTTCACTATATCCCATATTGTCTTTATTTTGTTATCTGATATGACTATCTTTTCCTTGTAATATATTTGCTTTGACATCCGTATTACAGTCCTTAATATTTTGCAGTATTTCTTGTAATGTGCTATAGCATCAACATCGGAGCTGTTTTGGATTGACAGATACAGTTTTCTTTTTTTGTTTTACAAGATACCCCCATTCCTCGAGTAATCCATGGCTTTTTTGAAGACTTGGCTCTACCCTTGGTAAGTTTTGGGGGAAAACAATGTTGGAATAAGGTAAGCCAAGGTGAACCGTTCCCGAAAAACTTTTACAAATTTCAGGTGATGAGACTTGGTTTTTTGTACCCACCATACCCTGAACATTATTTGGAATGACAGATGCAGCCCCCACATCGCATCATCAAAATTAAGCTACTTTTACTTAGAATAGAGTGGTTTAAGAACTCAAAATTATAGTTCATAGCAAGTGAGCAAAAATGTTTTTAAGTTCCGCTTACAAATACTTTCAAATATAGCTAAACAAAAATAAGTTATTGATTTTGCTGTGGACCTAGCTCTAACTTCATGTCTTTTTTCTGTAAAACTTCAAATTACGAGATAAAGATCACTAGAAAATTGCGAATGTTCTATAGACAAATTTTAATGCACACTACTCGCAACAGCCTTATCGAAATCAGAAAATATATCAAATTAAGCCAATAATACCTTTTCAAATTCTTTATGTAATTATGTTTCACCATTTTAGGGCCTCAGAGTACAGCAAATGGACTAACATTAGGAATGGTGCAGATATGTTCGACGCCATGCATACATTATGGAATTGCTAACACTATTGGACGAGAATAATCTTAAGTACCTCCGATTGCAATGGGCTTTTCGAAAGAAGGGGTGTGTAACTTAAGAAGGAGTCGAGGAATGTAACTGAGCAGAAAAATACTGAGCTGTGGTGGAGAGACGCATGTGCATTGGTTTAGAAGCTCTCTGAGTGACTCATTCCCAAGAAAATGGGAGGTATACCTTAAGGATGAGTTAAGAAATGTGGTTGGACAGGTATAGGCTGAGCTGTTATTGGGAGAGCTAAATATGTGTGAGGCTTAGAAACCCTCTCGTTGACCTGTTTCCAAAAAGTGGGGTTTGGTTTGCAAAGGAAGCATAGCTTAATGAGGGAGGAGGAGAGAGTGTGGGTAGGAGAATGGGGCATGGCTTACTAGGGGCATTGTTTAGAAGGGGGGCAAGATATGATGGCGTCATGCATTTGTCTCTCCATGTAGACGACCTGACAGGCAAAGGTCAAATCTGATTGGAAGACACTATTGCATTCCTACTGATATATATCTGTTATTGATTTAAGAGATCGCATTTTCTCAGCTTCTGTTAAATAAAAATCACGTGGACTATATCTAAATATATATCTTACTTGGGGATAGTGGCGGTCTTCCACTCATCAAGAGTTAAGTTGGTGAACTCTCTCCCAGGGACGTGACACCAGTGATCAGGAGTTTGCATAGCGAAATTGTACATTTGCGCGCTCATCACATTGACGATTGTGCCATAGCAAATGAAAACAGTGTTTAATCTCTTCTGGAACATTCCTCTAGAACCAATGACATCCATGATGTCCTCGAAAGCTGGTAAAACCTCTCGATCCTGATGGTATTCATTGGTCTGGTTGACAGTCTGTAACCGAAGAAGGTGTTATTCATTACACAAATCACTGGCCAATTTACCTATTTGTTCAATAATCGAGGGTGGGTATAACATAGACACAACTTAATTTATTCTGCCTAAAATCGTCTGTAAACAGGTAAAAATGTGACAAAATTTCATGTATTGACATGCATTTATGATAAAGATGAGAATGAATTACAAGAGACTGAAATATGTGAGTTACATAGTGATCTTGTTGAATAGTCTGTAATTATATGAAAAGTATTATACATTTAGCTACACGCATCTAGAGAATGTCAAACCGAAGCAATTGCTACGGAGCATGAACTGTACAATCTGCCCACTGTTGCGTGGCAAGTGAAAACGTTTGCTCACATGCATTCAAGTCAGAAGGAATACTGCATCTTACTTCCGATGGTCACGGGTACTGCAGTACCAAATTTGTACACTGACACCGAGCAAACGACTTTCAGTTAAAATGCCTGTTCTGTATGGGAATATACGTAATGGATGTAAAAGTGGCAGTTGTAGACACTTGGCTGACGACATATGGAAGTTTTAGTCTGACCGTGAAGCGTGTTTGGATAGCCTAATAATAAAGGGACCGTGTGCAGTAACTGAAAAATCTGCTTTCGAGCCACTCCATTCTACACTGGATGGTTGTCCATATTCACAACTGTGAATACATTTCATGTATTTCATAACAGCTGTATTTGCCACAGTGCCCATGCCTTTGGAAATGCAATACCGTCGTGACGTACCAGATGGATCCTCTCCATCTGTTACGTTTTTCTAGCCCCCTAAATAACTAACTTTTTTATTTTCATGTAATTTTCAATTTATTTATCCGTTGAGATGCAATAACTATATTAAAACCTCACGCTTCTATTTAGACTTAATTTCACTTAAATTAATTATTCAGATCCTCATTTAAAGTGTTTTGATGACATTTTTGTAATTGGGTTTCATTAGGACATTGTTAATTAAAAGTTACAGTTAATTCCAGTTAGTATTACAGTTCGTTACATGCCAAATCCTACGAGCGAGTAATTATATTTGAGAAAGGTGACCTAAACCACCTGAAAGATTAGCATTCTCAAGTTCCAGTAAATACTTTAAATTATGTACAATTTATTATCTCCATATAAATTAACTTGAAAGCTCATAGCAAGTACTATTTTACAGAGCAGATGTTGTAATAACTACTGTTAGATTCCGGACGTCAGCTATACGGATTGATCAGGAACAATGCGCAAAGCTTGTAAGAATCTTGCAGGGTTGGTGGTGCTGAGTAACAATTGGCAAGAAAAGAATTCGTTCCCCGTTTCCGAGTTGATTAGCATTGAAGTTAGCCAACCAGGCCGTTGCACCAACAAATTCATGTGACCGGCATTAAACGGTGTTGCAAAACATGTCCTTCGTTTGGTTTCTTGGAGCGATACAAGAATTGCACTTTTAATGGTAATGAGGATCGAATCCGAGCCAAAGGTTGAGAATTCTCCTGTTCTGTCGCCTACGCCTTGAGAACAGTTGACGCTAATTCTGTCTGGTCGGCCACTTTAGCTTGCGTTCGCAGCAGCCTGATTGGCTAACTTCAGTGCTAATTGACTTGGCACACCATAGAGAATTTTTTATTTCTTTCTCAGCACAGCTTACCCTGCAACACGGTTACAGGTTCTTCACACTGTTTCTGACCACACTGCATAGTTTTGTTGCCTTAATTTCGCACTACAATATGACCTACATCATTGATTAGTTAATACACCAGTTAATGACTACATGAAATTTACCATAATTGACAATATGGCACTCACATATGTAACTGAGGAGATTCACAGATAGGTGAAAAATAGTGTCGTTTTGTAGGGGACATCCTGAGACATCAAGGGATCACCAATTTAGTACTGGAGGAAAGCGTGGGGGTAAAGATCTTAGAGGGAGACCAGGAGATGAATACAGCAAGAAGATTCAGAAGGATTTTGAAGAGGCTTGCACAGGATAGAGTAGCACGGAGAGCTGCATCAAACCAGTATTTGGACTGAAGGCCAAAAGAACAACATAGTTTTCAAACTAACGGTTTTCTCTTACGCCAGTCTGTAAGCACTGGGACGTTACTCAGAATTGCCAGTCGATAGTGTTAAAGTACTCGAGTAATGTCTACGTTCGAGTGCAACCTCAGTGTTGGTTCACCCCACAGTCATGTGCATTCTGTACGCAACAATAAGCGCACATCTAACTGCGGAACTCAGAAATTGTAATACGTCATTATTTTAAGGTGAAATCTGTAATCTACATTAATGCACTTTTTAATAGAGCCGTGATGTGATCAATAAGTACCGTGAACTAAACTACTGTTGGACTCAGCGATATATATGATGGGCCCACTTAAATGAACCATAGGAGTGTAATTGTCTTTAACAGGAACTGTAATAAGAGAGAAGTGTAATATTCTCGTCTAAACAATCTAACATTCAACTTCATTACTGGACAGTGACTGTTATCAATGTCGGTTGTGTTCTGGATAACTGTACTAACAATTTTTGGTAGCATAACAAACTGCTAACCCTACTTAGTAACTGAACTTCACATGGAATACATCGTATATGTTATCTAAAGTTTGAATGGTACATCCTCGAATAAACACCATCTCGCAATACTTTAAACATCCAGCTTCAAGGTGATGAAAATTTTTGCTCCCTGGGAGAGACGCAAGCTCTGAGTAATAGAATTACTGGTGTGTTGGCCTTGACAGATACCATAACTATTACTTCTGCTCCTCAGTAGGATATTTAGCGTCTTGTGTCCTGTGTTGTATTTATTACAGAGGTTCAACTGAGCCATATTCTATTTGCCATCCGCAAATCCCATAGAAGCTACGGGCGATCAAACATGTATTATTTATGGCCAAATGTGTAATTCGCCGATCCAGCTTAATAACTATCTCGAACTTTGCTTAATATTCTTTCTTGAATCATTCAAGCATAATTTGTTGTATCCTACATGCCAGGTAAAATCATTGGTTCAGCTGTTGTGTGTTCATTTTAACCCATAGCTACTGTGAATGCTGAGAAGACCACCATTAGTATGGAGTGATCTCTCACACCTCCTTTTTATTTTTTATGTATAAAACCTCTGTTTTGGTGAATATATATTTTCATGACCCTTCTGTCGTTTGTTACACTCCTTGGAAACAAATCTTATGAAAATTTGCGTTTTTTAAATAAGCAGAATTTAAAACACTTTGAATACTAGAACACATCAAAATTGGCATCTTATTTTAATTTTATGTATTACTATAATAACAACACATCGTTACCTCCCTATTCACCCGCCAATTATCATCAGGGAGATAGTATTACACATTCGCAACATAACTGTACGGAAAAACGCATTTCAATTATGACAAATTGTATTTGGAATCATTTGGAGTTTACTAACATCATTTCAACCTTAGGGCGATTATTCCACCACATAATACTATCAAGGCTGAAATTATGCCAAATTTTTATTTTAATAATCAAGAATAAAGTAATTACCTTCCGTATTCTTCTGAGGAACTGAACTGGATTGTAATTGCTTTCAGCCTCCATGCGTTTCATACAGATCCTCCATAATTCTTCAAGCAAACCGGAACACCACAATTTTGACGCGGATATCTCGTTTTTACGTCAAACAAGGACAACAAAGGGTTGATGTTTTTCGTTTCTCAAAAAAAAAATTCTGTATTTGAGGCTCATATCTCGATAACAGCAAGTTTTCTCCGACACTTCCGGAATTTTTTGAAGACGAGGTAGCTGCAAGACAATATTGCGATGCCTTGTTCTTAAATTGGTTTGCGAGTTCTGTTTTCTCCATCGAAAACATATTTGTGTTCTTACCAAAGAAGTACTTTTCTCAGTCATCACCACGTATCACTTCTTCATGACCTTCAGTTTCCTTCTCCAAATTAGTACACGATCACTAAATACTAGAAATCAGGGTCATTATCACTTTCATCAAACACCTCATCTGAGAATTCACTGAGGCGTTCTTGAATACACACATCCCTCTTTCATCGAAAACGCTATGTAGAAGATTAGCTAATCTCACCAAGGAGAAACTGTAACCTTCGACAAAAACAGGCACCCAAACACTATGGTGCATCTATGAGTCCTCTCAAGGCCTAAAAATAAGAAACAAATCGCAGCAACAATGCCAGATTTCTAGCATGTGTCACTTGCCATCCAATAGGAAAGTGCATGTAAGAGTGTACTTCACCTCACAGAGATGTTTGAAGTATCACAAGACAAAAAACAGTAGCGATCTAAGAGACCATCCATACTAGTTAAGGGTGTGACCTGCTGACAGTCTGCCCTCGCTCTCTATAGCCAATGCAGATCATAGTAGAGGAACGATGCGTTGACTGTTGAAGACAGCTGAAGGGCTTCACCTCCAATTAACATACACTCTCTGGCAGTGGCACCTAGCCAGTTACAACGTGTTCCACTTGTACTGTAGTTCCCAAAGGACTAGCTTTTCTAATGTATCATCGTAAGGTGGCGTGCTCTCCTGACCTTCATTTCTTATATATTCCGACCTCACCATCGTATTCTGCGTATCAAGACATTTCATTTGAGCCCAAACTCGATAGGGTAGAGTCAGTTTTACATATTTCAATTTAATAAACATGCAAATCTAATACAAAAATCGCAAGTGTTCTCTGAGATTAAAAAGTCGACGCTGGCGTGCGCAAACATTCAAGACACGACGGCCACAGGAGTTTTTGTTCGGTGGAGGCAACCAGCCCTCTGAAAAAGTCTGTAGGAGGGTGCGTTAGCACGCAGCTGTGCCAGCCAGTCGACCGCCCAGGGACCAAAACAGTTCTTTACCAGAGAAAAGGGATAAAGCCCCTGCACCTGTGCATCTAGTGTCAAAAGTGATATCCCCTTACCCTTACATCTAAAAGACTGCCCATTATGTTTGGGGCAACATCTGCAACAAGTTACGTCTCTGTACCTAGCTGGACTGGTGGGAGACGCCACCAAGCCATAGCCCATACAGTAAAGTTGTAGCCCGAATAGCAGAGTCGTCAAAGGAAGATCGCTGGCTCTTGGCAGCGCTGTTGTCAGCTTTGATTTGAACTACGAACAGCTGCAATAGAATGATATATATATATATATATATATATATATATATATATATATATATTCGTTTTGAGAACTGTAACAACACTTAGGCGTTGGCAAAGAGACAGACACTGAGCTAACAGAAGTCATGAGACACCTTCTAATCTCCTAGTATCTTGTCAGGTCTCCTTTAGTCCGATGTAGTGCTGCAGCTGGACGTGGCATGGACTCAACAAGTTGTTGGAAGTCACCTGGAGGAACAGTGAGCCATGCTGCGTCTATAGCCATCCGTAACTGCGAAGGTGTTGAAGGTGAAGAATTTTGCGCACGAACTGACATTTCGATTACGTTGCACAGATGTTCGATTGGAATTAGGTTGGAATATCGGACTGACAAAATCTTTCCTCAAACTATCCAGAACTTTCTTCAAACCAATCGCAAGGAATAGTGATCCATAAAAATTCTATAGTTCTTTTGGCACATGACGTCCATGAGTGGCTGCTAACGGCCTCCAAGTAGCCTAACATACCGAGGATCCAGCCCATTCCGTGCAAACTCAGCCCACACCATTATGTAGCCACCACCAGCTTGCACAGTGCTTTGTTGATGACAACTTGGCTCCATGGCTTCGTGGGGTCTGCACTACAACTGAAACCTACCGTCAGATTGAAACGTCTGAAACAGCTGAGTAAAACTAAACGTACTCAGACATTTCTCTCATTACTTATTCTGATCGTCACTAAACTGACACACAATTATTTTTTAGCGCAACGCAGTTTGACTTTCAATAATTCCTACAAAAGAATGGTCCTGACTAACATTAACCTATACCTTTCATGAATCACTTACCTCACAAAAATCTTAGTTACTCTAACTACTGCAATACAGCGAGCACCAATACTGCCAGCTAAATAAAAGATTCCAACTACTGAAGGACATTGACTACTGATAGGCATAGTTAGCAAATGAAAGATTTTGATAGAGAACAAACAATGTATTTACCTTAATAATGTTCAAAATTCATCATATATATATATATATATATATATATATATATATATATATATATATATATATATATATATATATATTCATGACATCCAGTCTTTTAAATTTCATTTTTATGACGGACACCTGTCCAGATTGTCTGCTCTCAAAACTCTGTCATCTCTAACCCCACATCCACCATTGCTGGCGGCTCACCTCCAACTGCCCAACGCTTTGTTGCTGTTCACATCCAACTGCCCAACACTACACAAGCGAATATTCCAACAATGAGTCTAACCAACAACAGACTGCACACAGCAGTCAGTGATTTTCATACAGAGCGCTACTTGGCGTTACCAACATACAAACCTAAACAGCCCACTTACAAGCTCTTACCAACTCAAATCCGGACTCGTATGACCAGGCCACGGTTTTCCAGCAGTCTAGGCCAAAACCGAGGCGCTGCAGGTGATGTCATGCTGTTAGAAAAGGCACTCGCGTCGGTCGTCTCCTGCCATTGCCCATTAACATCAAATTTCACCGCACTGTCCTAACGGATGCGGTGTGCTTTCTGCGGTTATTTCACTCAGTGTTGACAACTCTACGCAAACACCGTTGCCCTCAGTCGTTAAGTGGAGGCCGCCGGCCACTACTTTGTCCATGGTGAGAAGTAATCCCTCACATTAGGCCTTCTTGGCACAGAATATTAAATTCCCTAACGATTTCCGAAATGGAATGTCGTCCCATGTGTCTAGATCCAGCTACCATTCCACGTTCAAAGTCTGTCAGTTCCCGTCCTGAGGGCACAATCACATCGGTAATATTTTCACAGGCATCACCTGAATACAATTAAGAGCTCCACAGATGCACTGTCCCTTTATATCTAGTGTACGCAACACTACCGTCATCTGTATACAGTGACTAGCCAGAACATTGTAACTACCTACCTGAAAAGCTGGTACATCCACTACTGGCATGGATAACAGCAGCGACGCTTCGTGACATAGTAGCAACGAGGCCTTGGTAGGAAACTGGAGGGAGTTGCCACCACATCTGCACACACATATCACCTAATCACCATAAATTACGGCGAGGGAGCGTTGATCTCTGATGTCACGCTCATTCACATCCCAGATGTGTTCGATCAGGTTCAGATCTGGTGAGCAGGGTGGCAAGCACATCAATTGGAACTCGCACCTGTGCTCCTCGAACCACTCTATCATAATCCTGGCGTTTTGACATGGCGCATTATCTTGATGAAAGGTGCCATTGCTGTCGGGAAACATGATCGTCATTAAGGGGTGTACGTAGTATGCAACCAGTGTACGATAGTCCTTGGCTGTCATGGTGCCTTGCACGAGCTCTGCTGGACCTATGGATGCATACATCAATGTTCCCCAGAGCATAAAGGAGCCACCATCAGCTTGTCTCCATCCTGCAGCATGGGTGTCAAAGAGGTATTCCCATGAAAGATAAGGATTTGCGCCCTCCCATCGGCATGACGAAGAACATATCATGATTCATCAGACCATTCAACATTCTGTTACTGCGCCAACGTCCAGTGCCGACGGTCGCGTTTAGTCTGTCTGGTGACATAACTCTTTCTGAAAGTGTCTTATAGTCAGGAGATCCTCAGACTATCTGACTGCTAGTATGTGCTAGTTCATTTAGCGCTACCCAGGGTGCACGTGTAGTGTTATACCACTGACGCGAACTAGCTTTACACCCCAAAATTGTTAGCCCAGAATTGTTCAGGGTAATCCCAATTGAGCAGGCAGGCTTTCAGCCAGGAAGAAGTTGTACTGGCCAAGTGTTGTCACTCACGACTTACATTGAGGCGGGATTCCAGAGAAAATTGAAAACATCGGTGGCCTTTATTGACCTCTCAGCAGCTTACGACACTGTGTGGAGAGAAGGCATCATGTACAAAACTCTCCAAGTAATTCCTTGCACATCTATAGCACGCTTAATAGACAGCATGTTCAATGATAGGGTGTTCCAAATAAGTATGGGCACTGACTACAGCTCCATCAAAAAATTAAGAATGGCTTACCACAAGGATCAGTGCTCACACCACTGCTGTTTAGCCTCTATAATGCAGACCTGCCGGAAACACAGTCAAGAAAGTTTGGGTATGCTGACGATTGGGCCCTCACTGCACGATGTAGCACAATTGAAGCATCTGGGGACATCCTAACGAAAGACCTGAAGATAATGGGCGAATATTTCCGTAAGTGGAGACTTTAACCAAATGCTTCCAGAACAGAGGTTCATTGCTTCCATATCAACAACAAACTCGCTGGAAAGGACCTCAACATTCGATTTGAAAACACCATTCTCAGGCACAATAAAACTCCGAAATACTTGGGCATGACGCTGGACAGAACGCTATCTTTTAAAGAGCACCTAACAAAGACTGCCGAAAAATTAAAGACAAGAAACAACATTATTCAAAAGCTCTGTGGTACTACCTGGGGAGCAACGGCCTCCACTCGCCGCACCTCTGCTTTAGCAATTGTATTCTCGGCTGCCGAATACTGTGCTCCGATTTGGCTAAAAAGCCCACACGTGAAAAAAGGTGGATGTCCAGTTGCATATCACTCTAAGGATGATTTCTGGAGTAATTAAACCCACTCCAACGGAATGGCTCCCAATACTAAGCCTCATCCCGCCGCCACACCTGCGACATACTGACGCCCTTTTACATGAATACAAAAACATCATGGGAAATCGAAGCCTGCCAATCCACCAAGACACTGAGGCTGCAAACTCTAATATGTTTCGGTCTAGAAACTCGCCAACAAGAACAGCAAGGACCGGTGCACAACTCCAGAGTCGATGTTGTTGTTGTTGTGGTCTTCAGTCCTGAGACTGGTTTGATGCAGCTCTCCCTGCTACTCTATCCTGTGCAAGCTTCTTCATCTCCCAGTACCTACTGCAACCTACATCCTTCTGAATCTGCTTAGTGTATTCATCTCTTGGTCTCTCTCTACGATTTTTACCCTCCACGCTGCCCTCCAATACTAAATTGGTGATCCCTTTATGTCTCAGAACATGTCCTACCAACCGATCTCTTCTCCAGTCAAGTTGTGCCACAAGCTCCTCTTTTCCCCAATTCTATTCAATACCTCCTCATTAGTTATGTGATCTACGCACCTAATCTTCAGCATTCTTCTGTAACACCACATTTCGAAAGCTTCTATTCTCTTCTTGTCTAAACTATGTATCGTCCACGTTTCACTTCCATACATGGCTACACTCCATACAAATACTTTCAGAAACGACTTCCTGACATTTAAACCTGTACTCAATGTTAACAAATTTTTCTTCTGCAGAAACGCTTTCCTTGCCATTGCCAGTCTACATTTTATATTCTCTCTACTTCGACCATCATCAGTTATTTTGCTTCTCAAATAGCGAAACTCATTTACTACTTTGTCTCATTTCGTAATCTAATTCCCTCAGCATCACCCGACTTAATTCGACCAGTGTGCGATTTGCAGGGGGGGATGGGGGGATTTCCCCCCCTCTGCATCAGACCATCCCCTCCTCTGGCTTTAGTTTATGCATCCCAACCTTGGATGTTTATTTTTCACGCACTGGAGTAAAACTTTACATATAATTAAAACTTGTGGACCCGAACACTGAAAGTTTTTAATACAGTCTTACTATTAATACTATTAATATGTTTGCCTATTAATTTTGAAAAAGTGTTATGTAGTAGTTAAGCATTTCTAAACATTTTGAACTAAATCATCATTCTCATGTTGTCATTGTTGCTTTCGTCTAAGGTGCGTCATCCGTTTACTTGCGAGCTTGCGAGGGAGGTAGTGTGGCAGTCATACCGCAGCAGTCGTACCGCAGAGTTGGGTGAGCTGGGGGCTGGAAGTCCCACCCCGGGCTCTGACACACGGTGGTGACCGGCCCGGTACCTGTGCGAACATTTACCGATAGGCCAGCTTTTGGCAATGGTATGGTGCGGACTAACGCGCCTGGGACGAAAGCACACATTAGTAAATAACGCACCATCGTCTGCTTCTAGTTCCTAGGATACTATTTCGTGGACCTTATTTAAATACTCTTCTCTTCCACCATTATTTGCTTTTCCTTTGGTTTTCAATTCCGTTGTTAGTTGCATGTTAAGTACGAAGTAGGTCGCCGCTGCGATACTTTATCATCCTTTATACTGCAAGACCGACACACGTGTGGCACAAATTCTGTTGCTTTGGTATAAATTAACCTGCCGCATGCAACATACGCCGCAAGATGTTGCCTGTTGTAGCATGCTACAAGACTATGCACGCCACATTTCCGTAGCATGCCACAATGTTGCTAGACGTCCTCAGCGTAAACGAGGCTTTAGAGCCAGGTCTGTATTGTATGGTGGATGTGATGTGTTGCAATCAGATCCAAACGTCGTGGAAAACTGTGAAGAGGTATCATCCCGCAACAAGATAACGCTCGCCCACATTCTGCCAAACGGACAGCCGACGCAACAAAGGAGTTGAAATTCCAGGTGCTGGAACATCCACCATACAGTACAGACCTGGCTCCAAGTGATTTTCACATGTTGGACCCTTAACGGAAGCACTACAGGGAAGAAGATTTGAAAGTGACGAAGATGTCATTGCTGCGGTGCAAAATTGGTTACAGATGCAACCGAAAAATGTATTTTGTGATGAAATAAAAAAAACCTCGTAAAACATAGGGAAAACTGCACTGAAGTCCAGGGAAGTTACGTAGAAAAATAACGAATGTTATAGTTTTCTATCATCAGAATAAGTGCAGCTTTTCACAAATGTGCCTTTACTGTTTGAATTCCCGTCGTATACCTGTATGTAGATGATTTTGTAAATAAGCTTTACTTATAATGTACTTTTAAAGATGTAACAAGAGATGGATTTTCTGATGGTGCATACGCGTGAATAGTGAGTTTCAGCATTAACATCTATTTATAAATAACTGTTTAACCATGGGTAATGCCACGGTCCAAGCTAGTAACATATGTAATTATACTAACCCCCTAAGACATCCCCTCCTCCCCACTGGTAAAAGCACAAATCGCACACTGAATTCGACTACATTCCATTATCCTCGTTTTGCTTTTGTTGATGTTCATCTTATACCCTCGTTTCAAGACACTGTCCATTCCGTTCAGCTGCTCTTCCAAGTCCTTTGCTGTCTCTGACAGAATTACAATGTCATCGGCGAACCTCAAAGTTTTTATTTCTTCTCCATAGATTTTAATACCTATTCCGAACTTTTCTTTTGTTACCTTTATTGCTTGCTCAATATACAGATTGAATAACATCGGGGAAAGGCTACAACCCTGTCTCACTCCCTTATAGATTATATTAATAGACTTGATGTTTGTTTGTTATCCTTAAACTTTGTTATATTAGTGATGTTTGTTTGCAATTATTAACGTTTGTTATATTAGTGATTTGTCCGTTTCCTTCTTATGTGGCTGTGTTGACAAACGATAAATAATAAATAGATGGTCACGTACTCGTTTCAGTGGTAGGTACCGATATCATATTGTGACAATGTGCATAGCTCCCCGGCTGCTGACGTCCTTCGGTAGGAGCGTTGTATTCGCTGCACTGTGTTTGTGTTCAGACACAGTTGTACTCTGACCAGCACTGAAATCTGATGTTAGTTCGGCAACAGTTCGCCGCCTGTCCTGTTTTACCAGTTTGTCCAGCCTGCGACGTCGAACACAAGCAATGAGGCTGTCCGCACAACCCCATGACGTCTGGACGTGGTTTAACCTTCGTTTCGCCACGTGTTGAAGACACTCGCCACGGCACACCCTCGAACACACGAAGAGTCGTGCTGTTACCGAAATGATTGTGCTGAGTCTCTCGGCATCATAATCTGCCCTCAGTCAGACAGCGCGCCTTCCCCGGTCTACAACGAACAGCGCGCTCACAGACACTACACGCGCCCTGTGTGTGTCTGACTGACAGCCACTCCTCGCCAGGTGACGCTGCTGTCGCCTGGACGGGTTTAAATCGATAGCACGTCGGTGTCATAATGTTTAGACTCATTAGTGTATATGTATATCGCTACCCCATTACTTCTACCGAGCGAGGTGGCGCAGTGGTTAGCACACTGGACTCGCACTCGGGACGACACCTGTTCAATCTCGCGTCTGGACATCCTGATTTCGGATTTCCGTGATTTCTCTAAATCGCTCCACGCAAATGCCGGGATGGTTCCTTAGAAAGGGCACGGCCGACGTCCTTCCCCATCCTTCCCTAATCCGATGAGACCGATGACCTCGCTGGTCTCTTCCCCCAAACAACCCAACCCAACCCGTTACTTCTGTCTCCCCATAGTACACAAAATCCTATTACGTGATTGGTCAAGAACACCAAATGAAGAGATGTCTAAAAGAGGAAACATCAGCCCAACCGAAAGAACTGGAAGAAGGAAGAGAAGTAAAGCCTATAGCCTTCCTACCGTGTGAGGGAAATATTGCTTCAAAAACTGCAAAAACAGTGACGGAGCATTAAGCGTATGTGATTTTTGTTCCACCGGTCAAGACGCAAGTTCTTCTGGAGTCTGTGAATGATGATCTGCTTTTACGAATGGCTGATGTATACATGAAATTCTTTGAAAGTGTGGTAAAAGGTACACAGGAAATTTAAGAACGTAGCACTGAACAGCTGCAATCAGCCCACTTTCTATGGCTCAATAAATCTTGAATGATCGACAACTATTTCCACTAGACATGCCATCGATTGCGGGGAAGTCAAGAAACTAGCATCAGCCTAATCGTACTGGGCTTCAGTGGTCAAGGAAACCTTGGAAATACAATTACTAGACAATCTGCTCAACTGAGACAAGAGTTTTCACCTCGTTAAAGGTCGTTAACCCCTCATTTCATGTGTGCGCTTGCAAAGAAAATATTGTTACAAGTCCTGACTGCCTGGCATTCGAACGTATGCCACCCATAACAATCAACCACATAATTCGTAAGCACAGAGAATTCCCCGATTCTGAACTAGCTTTGTTTTACTCTTGGGCGCACATAATTTTGGGGTAACACCCTTTATACAACGCTTCCTGCAAACGTGACGTCATTTTGGCGTCCACACAATATCGACAACCGCAGTAATTGCTGTCGACTTCCGTTAGCGTTAGATGTGGATTTCTCTCGCCTTGATAAAAGGCCACCTATTTCGTTAGTGGCGGAAACATACCACCGGTTTTTAGGAAGTCTTGTGAGATAAGTGTTACGAAATAATTGTGATACGGAAGAATATGTTATTGCTCACAGTTTCACTTGCATCAATTTCAGCTGTGCTCTTACGTTCCTACCTAGCCGCACTCTCTGAAATCGCCACATATTCGGAAATAAACAGCCAATTATTCATATCATCTTTCGTTGTCTAAGCAGACGGGAATGTTAAATGACACCGAAATTACAGAACACACTTTTACTACATTTATAAGAAACTCCCACAATGTCTTAACAGCACTAAGATCGGAAAAAGATATTACGCATGTAGCAGGATGAGAGCCTGCAGCCTTCGACGCCATAAACCTCTACCTTATCCATTACGTTGTCGATATCAAAATCTAGGATGTAGTCCATATTGCTTGTGATGTCAAAATGACATCAGGTTTGTAGGAAGTACTGTCTGACGATTTTTACCATGGAGGTAAAGAAAGAAAAGAGGTGATGCTATAGAATAGCACAGATCATTAACAGACCATTGTTTACGACTACTTCTTGTTCGCTGTGTCTGTCGTGTGCACGCACAGCTGTTTTAAATACCAAAAACTACAGTCCTTACATGAATAACATAGTATCAGGAAGGGAATATCAAACGCTTCCCTGTTCTTGAATGCGTATTTGCTGTAGTAATACTACCCACGTGGCCTCGGTAATGTGATATGTTTCGAATAAGCAAGAAGAGAAGGAAGTGATGAAAGAAGCATCGTTTCGTTATTCATTTACTTCCGCTTCTGCTGTATTCGTATCGATAGCAAATAAAGCTGGAACT